>NC_040884.2:4482158-4497158 GCF_900634795.4 Betta splendens
TCAGGGCCGTCGGCGCTCATCACTCACTGGCGCTAAGTAGGCTGTCACACTGTGCTGTGGCTGCAAATTGAATATTGTTATGACCCATAGATTTTTCTCATCGTGTTAGCAAGACGAGCACGAGTACATGCTGCCAGCAGGACGCCAAGAATCTACCGCTGGAGTTTCTTGTTTTAACCTATGCTAGTCGGTCCAGTTTCAACTGTTAGGATTTGATGATGGTGCAAGTACCAGCAGCGGTAGCCCAGGATTGACCTCACCCGCTGGATATTCAGAAGGTAGCAGTTAGCGGCGCAGAGAGGAGCCTGGGAGATGTCAGCTGTGCAGTAACAATATTCCAGCCAGCCTCCTCAGCCGGTGTCCAGCATTTCCAGCTGAATAACTCTATAAAAAGGACACCTGCCACGAGACCCCGCTTGCATCACTAGTGCTGGAGAGGCGAGCACAATCGCCCAGCAGTCACGGCCAGTTGCCCGCTGATCTATCAGATGCGATCTCCTGGAAGGGGTTCAGCACTCCAGCCAAATGTTAAAGTTATTTGTTCTTGTCATTAAACTAAACTTTATTGTGACCCTCTCTCGCTGTTATTGCACTAGTAGCGATTCTCACAGACTGGACTTTATCATTGAGCCTGTCTATGAATCTCTGGGGCTTTACCACTGCACTTCACTGAGCTATAATTCCTTGCTGCCCCTTAGTCTATGGGGCCAGAGAGAAAAAGGAGGGAGCGGAAAGAAGAGGGAGAGAAGCAAAAAAACGACCACAATTGAAATCATTTTCAATTTGCCACGATGATTCGCAGTTTCACAGCACCTTAAATGCTTTACATGCTACTAGCTTCTCCACATGAAGAGTCCTGCAGCTACTCGGCCTGAACAAGTGCTGCTTTTGCTTGTTCTTGCTATTTTGCTTTTCAGATTTGATGACAGCTGCTTAAGTACGTTGTCTGTGTTGTAGTCATTGTCCGTCCTAACAAAGTTCAGTAGAATGAAGCAAATGAGGATAAATGACAAGCAGCTGCCATGTTGATGCTTGGCTATGGGTACGTACTGGTACAATGTGGTTATTCTTCCATTTAATTCTAACTTGAAATGAATTTTGAAAGTACATGATCTCTGTCTTCACATCGCGACAGTAGGATCCAATACATTAATCAGTAAGCACACAGAGAACAATTATTATTCTTTTTATTACGGAACTTTACATAAAAGTTTTGGTTTCAATGTTCAAAGCTGATGGAGAGAAATGGAAAAGTATGGATCCTCCACCTCCTGTAATGAAAAGGGTTGTGATCCATGGGTGTTTGCCTTCCTTCCGTGTGCTTTATCGTCGACAGCGTCAGCACCCTTCACTGGCTTTACGCCGTTTTCAGAGGCTTTCATTACTCCACTGTTTTACCTAAGATATTTTGCCACCTTCACTGACCCCACATCTGCTGCTCAGCAGAACACATTTAACCAACATTAGAGCGAAATGCATTGCAAAAAGGTGCTTGCGGCTCATTATGAGACTGCAACTGTTACAAAAACATTAGCATTTGGAAGGTACATTGCAGACAAAGGGTGGCTGTATTTTTATAGCCTGTGTATTTTCCAAAGGTTCTTGAAAAAGACAATGCGGTCATAGAAAATATAAATTGCAGACAAACGACGTGACATAAAACTGCAGCCCATGTCCTGTCAAGCTCGAGTGGCTTCCGAGCTCAACCTGCCTTAATTTTCACCTCCTGTGAATAGCGCTAACATCCTTTTTCTCCTCTGGCAAGAAAAAAGGGAGATTTTGCTATGTTTTTATGACATAGTCTTATGCCTTGTTTATGCTTTTTTACATTTTGACAAACAAATGCATTGAGCATATGACACAGCAGCACAAGGGGTTACTGCTGTTCAAGACCCTCTGCTGAAGTAGTTTGATGGCAAACAACGTGCAATAAGAGTCCAGGGTCATTTGGAATATTCTGTGCCCGGCAACCTTGAAAGCTGCCCACTTGTCTCCAAAATACCTTTTTCCCAATGAGGTAAAAAGGGCAAGTTTTTGCTCTTTAAAATGGCGGCACATAACCTGTCCATGGAACATAAACGTGTCTGCCAGCTGAGGAAGATGGATAGAGCCCCGCGTGCCCGCCTGAATGAGGTGCTCCTGAAAGTCCTCGTCTGGATTTGGAAAAGCAGGGAGCTGAGCTCGGCAAGCGTAATGGATGGACAGGAAAGTTTAAAAACACCAAGGGGGAGGTCATTATGCAAAGCAGGGCTCACACAAGTAATCTGCGCCTTGTCTCTCAGCTGCCAAAGACAAAGAACACATGCAGAGGCCCCGATTGCTTCCTAAGAAGCTCCACGCGTCGCCATGATGGATTCCGGTATTTTGACTGTTAATATGTTTGAATGAAAATTATTTATACATTTTGGTGAGGTTGAGTGCCTCTCCCTGTGATTACTGCCTCTGGAAATGAGAGCGGAGGAGCAGGAAATTTCCATGTCACAGAGGCCTGATGTATACTCAGATTATGGGCTGATTGCTGCTCAGATGAGCACCGCACAGGATCGTTTGCCTGCGCCTGTGACAACTCCCAGTGCCTGACAAGGCCTCTTAGTTTTTGTGGTTATTGATGCATTCTGCATAAATGCAATACATTGATGGCGTCTGCTGCTGGAATATAGGTATGAAGGGGAGACGTGTGTGTATGTGTGAAGTGGAAATGGGGTATTTAATACACAGAGGGGCTGGGAGAGCATCTGGAGTGTATTTTATTTGCTACCGTACCAAGGAGCTGATGGAAAGTGTTCAAGGGGAATCTGCATGCGTGATGACGATACCTGAGTGGACATTCGTCAAACCTTTTGTTTCAATCAAAGGAAGGACAGGATTATGTGGAGGAAAGGAGCAAATACAATAAAACACTAAAAGAGGAGAATATGGAGAAAGTTGCTGAATGTGCAACAAGGATTTAACACACATGCTGTAAACAGAGGATGCACAACTGTACACAGATGAGGTTATGGAAAAAGTAGGAGGGTCTATTGTAAGTATGTAACATTTATATACAAATGTGATTAACTTATTTATAATCTAACATATAACTCTAAATTGCCATGAAACTATTTAACAGCTTGTAAAGAAGTCTGCTTCTTGCGAGATACAAACTAATTCCTGGGATGCTACTAATAAAACACTAACAGCATTGTCTATATACTAAAACATTTCATAATGCTTTAAATATCAACTTAAAGTTTTATAATTTCTTTGTTGCGCTGTTTTAAAAAGTAAAAAATACGTAATTCCAAAAACACTTCCAAAAAGGCAATTTTTCATTTTTCATAATTCCTGCAAGACTGACTTTTTAAAGATGAAAGATAATCATCCAACAGTAGCAGGGACTTTAACAGGGCCTCCAACGTCCGCCTCCAAGCTCCAATACATAAAAATGATTGATAGATCCACTTACAGCACAACAGTCCCCTGAGAACAATTACCACCGCTTTGGTAATTCTGCAATCATGCCACTTGATCATGGCAAAACTCTTTCATCCTGTTTTGGACGATAGTCAAGAGAAACTTCTGCCTCTTGTGTAGAAGCAAGACTAATGAAAATACACCAGTAGCCAACTTTTAAGCCAATAAAAACTCAGCTAGCATGAAAGTGCTATTGCAGGGATAGTAGAGCAGGGCCACTTTGCAGTAAAAGGGAATTAGCACTATATAAAGAAACAAATTCCACCCCCGACCCCTCCACACAGACACTGGTGCATGCACACGTGCAGGCAGCACCCCCAGGCACGCCATCCGTTGTCCCCGTCTCTGTCTCTCTTTTGGGGCCTGATTTGAATATGAGCCTTGTTTTATGGAGGGAGGTAATTGGAATTTGGTGATTTACTGCAGTGTATACAGGGACCGCATCCAACAAAATATCTAGAAGCAGGGAATAATCACTTCGTAGCCTGCTGCCGCATTTATCCGGACACAGGTATATTTTAACCACCGGGGATTGACAGTGTTGACTATTAGCCGGCTAATAAATTATTCAGCACTTACAAGAGGGGACAAAATGGGAAAAGTCTCCTTTCCACAGCGACAACAGGACAAAGCGGCGTGCAGCGGCGGAATAAAGGAGGCAGTCATTTTTTCTTCAATTACAAAAGGCAAATATTTATTATTTATAAGTACTTGCCTTGTATGGGCTTAAATGTTATTTATGAACCTGTTGCATAGTGATTTCCAATGTAACTCATTATTTTTAGCTGGAGGGTGTTGTAAAGGAGCAAGGATATATTTAATGACACTCTGCTAGTCGGTGCAATTACACTGTAATCATTATGTAAAATGTCCTATTAATTAAACCAATTTCTGCTCGGGGAACATTCTTTTCTGCAGGGCCTGCGCCTCATCCTTCAGCCGCCATGCAGCCTCTTGTTTTTCACCAGGCCCCTATTATGTTGTGACTTCACTGCATACATATTTATAAAAGATATTTTCATTATCCCCAAGATTTGGAACCACTTTCAGATTAATGAATAGAACATGCCACAGAGGTTTGAAAGGCAATTAGGTTTCCTTCTAATCATAGTGTTTTGGTCTTTTGAACACCGATGCAGTGGTTTGTACGTTTATAAGCTGAGAAAGTGCAACGCTTTTCTCAGATGAGAGAAACATTGAGTCAATAACATCTGGGACATCATGGGATATCAAGATGAAGCTGCTTTGTTAAGATGTTTATGAGGTATCTTCCTTTTTTAAACGTCCTCACTGAATTCCAAATTTGTCCCCCTCTAAGAAAATATTGGTGGTAGAAACGGCGGCAGGACGGAGCAGTTGACCTGTGTGGCTCTTTATCTGCTGTTCTGGCAGTCCTAATGTTGCTGTCGTGACCAGGGGTCATTGGCACTTCCAGGGCTCTTCAGACACAATCTGTTTTCTTTACGTCTTGGCACAAAGGAAACGATTAAGAAAACAATTCAATAGAGAGCGAGAACACGCGCCCACATCTACATTGCAAATGGAGCCACCGAGATGTTTGCTATTCAGAAAGCATTGGTTGGGACAGGCCGTCTTTGTACGAGTGCTTATCCAAGAGGTCCCCTCCTGAATACAACAGCCCCCCATAATGCTGTCGAGTGGATTAGGTTCATTTTGTGGCCACAGTGCATAAAATTAGAAAATAATTCCTACTCAGCAGATTTCATGAAGACATCAATTACACAAATAGAAGAAAGGGAAATTCATTCACTGATGCAAGCAGCTTCATCGTGAATAAATATATGATCAGATTTATTGGGAGGCTAAAAACACACCAACAAAGCAGCAGCTAAAACCACATGGACATCCATCCTCCCACAAAATACAAAGAAACAACACAAACTCACAATTTGCACAGTGAGGCCCTACAAAGTGTCGTGACATTACACACCTCTCCAGTAATGAGCTGCAATGTCCTGGGAGACTATTTTTGAGGGTCTAAATCTCAGCAGAAACAGTGTGTAGGAGCCCGGACAGATGGCGGCCGCGCCTCCCATTGCTGCCGTACTGATCTTTTCTCATGCGGCTTGCCACGTGTCATATGTCTATTCATAAAGTTGTGTCCCAGCGTGTCTACCGTGTTTGGGCAGCAGACAAAGTTGGGAGCATGTCGGACAAAAGCTCCTTGTGAGAGCGTGACTAAAGTGCTGAAAGTGTCTGAGAGGCTTATAAAGAATAGTTGTTCTTTATAAGCTGAGACACCTGCTGCTAAAGAGGAAGGCTGGAGATGATGATGATGATGATGATGATGATGATTTGGCAATGTATAAATTTATAAACTTCAGCTGTGTTTGCGCTTTGCTGAAACACACAGCTGTAATTACTTTTACCGAACATTTAGAAATGAGAATGCAAAAAGTGAAGCACTACGCAAAGCATAAATGCATTTAAAACAGCGAGCATATATGCATGTACATATACTACAGGTATTTAATGAACCCCCATGGAAACGTCCACCTGCAGCGAACAAAACAAGAGCATTTGCACAGTTTTACATAAATGGTGGAAGATCTGCCCGTTAGATGTTATTGGCAGCAAAAGCAGAAATACACACACACACACACACACACACACACACACACACACACACACACACACACACACACACACACACACACACACACACACACACACACACACACACACACACAGATTTTTCTAATCTGCAAGACATCAGCAGGTTAAGATTATTATTACACAGGCAGGAGGTGGCTCCGAGGTTCGCCTCACAGGTATGAATTACAATATTTATACTGCGCGCTTTATTTGTGGCTGCCAGACAAATGGCACTGTTGCGTTTTAATCCATTACGGCGCGCGGGGGTGTCAAATTAGGCCGCTTCATTAATACACTATCCATAAGAGAGAGAATGAAAAGGAGAGGAAGAGGGAAGGGGAGGGGGCAACTGTACATCAGGGAGAGATTATTATTCCGTCTCTCTGAGATGAGAGCAAATTATAAGAACATACACCTTCTTCATCTGTTTGGATAGGTGGGGGGCCAGCGCCTGATGGATGACTGTGTTTACAAATGAGGGCGATAATGTTAAGCAGAGGAGCAGTACATACACCTCACACCAATGAGGCAGTGGCTGGCCACACACACACACACACACACACACACACACACACACACACACACACACACACACACACAGTTAAGAGGCAGAATGATGATAAGAGTCCCCTGGCCAGCGGATTAGGCAATCTTCCCAGCCACCAGCAGATTGATAGAGTCACTGCACAGAGGCGCAATTGTAATGGGGAGGAATAAAGTTTGGCCTGCTGGCATCATCTGTGCTTACTGCCAGCTTGGTACGACTCTCCCTGGAAGGATGAGCTGCGAGACGGTCCAGGCTCAGGATGACGTCTACTTCAGTTTCCTTTGTCCACGAACCTTCGGCTGGTAAAAAAGCTAAGTGACAAAGCAAAGTTAATTGATTCATTTAAACGGAGTCACAGAATCTGTCTGCTCGTTTACTTGGGCTTTAACAGCACAGTTGTCATAACTGTGAAATTATTATTTATAATCATCATTACATACAATACAGGACAACTTGTGTCTTTCAGCGTCCAGAGCGTTTCCACTCCTCATCTTTAGACACACGTAAACAGTTTCATCACCAGCCAGACCTGGGCTAAAATGACTAAAGTGACAGAGTCGGTCAAGAGCAAAACGCCAGTAGAGAGGTTAAACGTCTGCATTAAAATGTGTTTGCCCCCTAAGCATGTTAAAGAGCCCTCCTCTCCAGATCCCCCATAATTTCACAGGCCCCCGCGTGTCATCTTTCTCCCGGTGTCACGGGAAATAGACTGATGAATCACTTCCTGATGTCACTGCAGTGGACTGGTGACAATCAGCGAAATGATAGTGTCTGCCTGCCTACACATATCTGTAATTGATAGCCCAAACCCCAAACACGCGCCTCTCTCCACTAGCTATGATGGAACATTGGATTGAAATCACTCCGGATGAGGTGAGGTCTGAGCCATTTGTTATTTACTTCCCGCGCGCTTTGCAGCAGCGCCCCCCCCCCCCCCCCCCCCCGCCCCTCCGCGGGCCCCACCACCCCTGCCACCAGAATCCCTGCCACAAGAACACATTATGGTAATAAGACAGTATGTGTGTATAGGAATCAATCAACGGAAAAGGCCGGGATTTATGACAGGGCAAAGTCTGTTTGTAACTTTTGATGAATGCTGAGCCCTGCCCTGTTTTTCTAGGCAGATGAAGAAACGGGATGACCTGCAGGACCACTGGCACCGACGCGGACGCCGTTCCTTCCTTCTGAGCTTCTGTTTTGGTGACGAGGATTGCACCAAATATGGCCGGAAAGGGTTCGTCCCATTTTCTGGCAGTTTGTGTCTGCCGCGAGGTGATGGATGCCGTAGCGGATGCCTCTCATCAGCATTACTGCCTCTCTCCCCTTCTCCTTTCCTTCTACCTGCCATCGCTGGGCTCGTCTGATTTATAAAGTTGTTATGGCAATTCACTCTAATGTTATTTCCTGCCATATAAATACATATATCTTAGGCAGGTATTATAAGGCCTGTAATGGAGGAGCATCAGGGCTGCTCTGGGGATCGTTTTAGGAGATTTGGCAGCATGTTATTGGTCGCACTGAGAGAGAAACTTACATTAGCATCAATTCTCCAGGAGCAAGATGAAAGACTGCAGCACACGCAAACATCCCTTCGTTTTGCATGTTTTCTGCATTTTCTTTTTGTTAAATATTTGATTGAAATCAGCTTTTTATTCATCTGCGTATACTTTGTTGGTCTTTTCGCTGTTCAGGACAGGAGCCCATGTCTGGACTCAAAGTAATGATGTAGCTGGTAGCACTCAGGCCCTCAAACCTCATGGAAACCTGAATGTGCTGAATTTTAATATGTTTTAATGAAAAAATACCTACAAGCGTAATGCAGCATGTTTCCTCCTCCCAGTTTTACCTTCACAGTCTAAGCAAACACTAACAAAGCAACCATCCATCAACCTTTTGTAACTTCTGCAGATATTTCACTTTCCAGATCTGAGGCCCAAATTGTTTGTGGAATCTCCATTATGCCCTTCTCTAATGTTGTCATTAGCAATCAGTTCAGTGGGACAACAGGACGCTGGAAGCCCGAGGAAAATCATTTGAACCCTGTGCCCTGGCACGGGTCCCCCGACGCCAAGGCGGGTCAGGGGTTCCGGTCAGGGTGACAGCTCGGGTCAATACTCCAGAGCTGGCGGAGTGTCGCGCGGCGGGAGCAACAGCGCGGGGGCTGTCACGAGGAGGACGTGGAGCGGGTGCCCTCTGAGAGGCGGCTCCGAGGCCAGGACTGCAGAATGCTGAGGCGTAGGGCGTGCGTGAGGCGGGAATGAGGCGGAGGATAGTGCTGACGGCGGCACGGGAGCCAAGGGTTCGTACGCGCACGCACGCACCCACGCACGCACCCACGCACGCACTGATGACAGGCGCCGCAGGTATTGAGAGGTGTGACGGCCTCGTCGGGGAGCGGCCCTCCCCGTCCTCCGCCTCCGCCGCCGCTCAGAGGGCACGGCCGCCACACCAGACTGACGCCTGACGTATTGAGTTATTGACGCCGTGTCTGTGCAGCGTCTTCGCGTCGCTCTGCGAATGAGAGACTCGTCGATACGGTGCTTGTGTAACATAACGCACTATGTGTGTGTTTATGTGACTTTTGTGTGTGTGCGTGAGGTGTCACTATATGTGATGGACTTATTGATATTGCCCACTTGGACTCAAACCCCCCCATTGATTCCTAGAAGTACAAGGCCGGCATGCAAGTCAGGCAAAGCCGCGCTGCATCGGCTCGTTGTTGCTCCAAAGTTGCAGCAAAGACTTCCAAGGACTTTGAAAATGCATGTTCTCAGTCTGCTGAGGCGTTAACGTTATGGGCTGATTTTATATGTACACATTGAGATGATGCCGTCTGCGCGCAGTGGTGGAAAAATTGAGAAAAAGGCTTGGAAAAAAATATTGTCGGTGGGCGACGAAAAAAGTCCAAGGCGCAATGTCAGGTATGGATGTGGGATATAAAGACATTTTTTGCCAGGCCTATTTCTTTCAGACAGCAGGGGGCTATTTGGAATAGAGGAAAGTAATAACCTCCATTTGTTCCCCCTTGTCCCTTGGCTTATGAAAAACGCCTTTACAACTTGCTTTGCCTTAACTGGATTTTCTGGGGGATTTTGAAGTTTGGCAACTTGTCACTCGGATTGGAGCTGGTGGAAATATGATGTTCAGGTCATGGCTTTCTCTGCTAGTTCAATATGTTGCTCTGTGATTGAGGCAGGGTTGCTGAAGGGGATTTGGGCCATTAATAAAGCCTGGGGGGGTCTTGGGACCAGCATATATTCAGACACAAACCTGTAACTCTCCTCCAGTGAGTAAATCAGAAAATAGTCTTATTTGGACGGAAGCTGAATATTATCCTTTAATTTTCAGTCAATAAAACAGGCAGCATGTATGTGGTGTGTTGTTCCACAGTCTGGTCTGGTCTCCTCCGGCCCCTGGAGAGCTGAGCTCCCCACTCCCCCCGTCTCCATCACTATCAATTGTCTTTGAACAGCTCCGATCATCACCTCAATTATCCGTTGTCCTGCCCACCTGATGGGTTTTTTGCCAACTATAACTTCTCTGAGGATGGACAGGGAATAATGACAGCTGAGGCCTCAGCTCGGGGAGCGCACTGGAATACAAAGAGGGAGGCTGGATGTAGATGTGGCTGTAAAATTCAACTTCTCGGCCCACGTGTACACGTTGGCGCAAACACACTTTACGAAAGACACACAAAGGCACAAGAGAACGCACATGTGGCCTCGCAACAGCACAACACGGGTCCACAGATGTTGATGCAAGCACACACACACACACACACGCACACACACACACACACACACACACGCACACACACACACACACACACACACACACACACACACACACACACACACACACACACACTCCTACCCCACGTCCTCCTGTAGAAAAGCCATTTACTGACCGAGCGCAGAGGTGTCAGGCTCTAAAGTGAATCTAGGAACGTGCTTGATGTGTTCTCTCTCCGAGGCTGCGAGAAACTCATTTACCCTGCAAATCCAAATACACGGGCAGAGTGGGAAAATGTATTCATACCACAGGTGATCCTATTATGGGCGCGGTAAACTGAGCAATGGGAACATCATCCACTGCAAATGACACCTAAACACATATCGACAAAGGGGGAAAAAAGTAATATCATCTGCATAATCAGAGGAAAGCCGTCAAATGCTATTGTCTGGGAAATGGAATGAATCGAAAAGTTCAGTGCCGGAGCATCTTGCTATTTATGCACGACGGCGATGTGATTTAAAGGCAGCGGGGAATGTCCGTGTTGTTGGTGCATGGGAAACGAGTGTAGCGCGCGCGCTTCAGCTATTAGCCGAGAAAATAATGGAGTGCTTTATAAAAATACATGAAATTGGGTGTGAGACGAGATGTTGCAACTGACACAATCACTGGTCACATTAGACTTGAATTAAAGCATAATGGACAGAGTTGACACTAAGTAGCAAGTAACATATAATGGCCGTACTTTACTGTTATAATATCCAGAAAATATATTATGACTGTGTGTATTAGAAATGTGGTAAGTATATTATTTTTGCTGCTGGTAATAGTCTCCTATCCTGTAGAAAAATGGCCGCCAAGCACTGCTCTGCAGAGGTTACAGTCGGCTCATGATAGGAAATTATTATTCTGCATTGTTTCAGGGCCATCCAGCCAGATAGCCGCGCCATTAGCATTTTCCTCTTTGTTCCCATCTATAAACATTTTTGTTGTCCTGAAGGGTCATCTCTGTATTCCTCCATCTCTCCTCTTGTAATGAATGAGTGTAATTACCAGGCCTGATTGGTTGGAAGGTCATTGGGAATCCTGTAATTTTTCACTTATGTTAAGCTTGTGTTTGTGATGAATGTACCCAACCTTTCTGCATCCCTCCTTAGATTACTCTAGGCATAGAAATGCGTCCACAAATTAAGCTGTTCATTGAACACTGCTGCTGGCCAGCCATGAGTACGTTTATACAGATAAACAAATGGAAAGAGGTGGTGCAGTGGTTTTTAATCCCTGCCCTCGTGCAGAACGGGTTTGCTGTATTTTGCACAAATTTTAACAACTCTTACATTAACTGTATGGGTTTAAGTTTGGGATGAACAGAAGCCCAGGCTCTTCTGGAAGTCTGTTGTGTTTTGTTCTAACAACCAAATACTGAACATATAACAGATTTCCAAAATACAATCTCGCTTTCTGTCTCCACTCGTTGCTTTGGCATTTAGCCTCTCATTAAAGATCCATCCCCGGCGCTTCCTGTCTGTCTAGTTCCCTTCAAGGTAAGAGAATGTTTTCCCCCAGACCTTAACCCACCACCTCTGTCTTTCTTAGTTCATTTTCCCTTTTTCTAAACTTTCCTTCCCCTCTCTCCGGACCTATAATCTGAGTGTTTGGTTGAGCTTTCTCTTCTGTCGGTTGAATTAGTGGCCTGTCAGAGATGGTTCTGCTGCAGGGCGCTGGCACCTGCCCCACTTGCTCCACGGCCTATCAGCCTCACATTCAGCTGTCCACGAAAGAGGGATGGAAGGATGGGGGATCATTGGATCAAGAGAGAGAGATCAGGCTTTAGTGCACCAAAGGATGGAGCGGTGTAAGTAATGGGGAAGAAAAAATGATGGGTTCTTCAAGGAAAGAGGGAGCAGAGAGGAATGGCCCCGAGTGGAGGGAGGCGTTGGTTCCGGGGTTCTGTGGCTAAAGGCCGGGATGTGGTCGGAAGACGGGCAAAGAAACTACACTTCCCTTGTTTTCTGCTCTCTCTCCGCTTCTTTCTCCCCTACAGCTTCTCTGACAATTGCCTTCGTGGTGGACTTCTGGGATTCTCTCTCTCCCTCTCTTTTCACTCTCTCTTTTCTCCCACAATCAGCCAGCTGACAGCCGGACCGGGGCCATGATGGACGATGCCCTCTTCGAGTCCGACAACATTTTCTCTCAGTCCCCGAAGCAAGATCGGGCAGCATCAGAGGTAGGTCGGCGCCGGCCCCTTTCAGTGTTTGTGAGGTCCAATCGCTGTGTTCAGTCACCCCTCTCATGACCCTCATATCATCTGCGCTGGGCTTGTGCAAACTGGAGTTGACCACGCCGCCCTGCCTTCTCAAAATCTGCACAGCGGCCGCGCCACTGCGAGAGGACGGCGCTTAACCGCATTTCAAGTTTGTGACTCTTCCTCCGGAGCTAAATAGAAACGTGGGCTCACACACAGAAGCAAAATGTGCAAATAAGGACATCCAGCAGCAGTAAATAAGAGTTTTACTGTGAGAAAATGCTAATTCTTGTATGCAAATCCATTGATTATTAAATAACCTGTAAATTTTTAATTTACCAACAACTAAAAATTAGTAGGTTCATTCATTTAATCATTTCCATATTGGAAGTCATTTGTAAAATTATGAAACAACTTTTTGGTTTAAAATCTCAATTATTCTCTCATTACAAAGCTGCTGCAGCACAGGGTGCACAACAGCCACAACTTAATTCAGTCTCATTAATTTGATAATGCTTAATCAATGAGCCCCACTGTGTTGAAAGGTCTAGTTCAAACATTGATTACTACCTTTCAATTCTTCCTCAACAATAAGCTGTGGGAGGCAACTTATCATTATTGGCCTTAAGAAGCGTCAATCTGCGCCGTCCTCACGGTGTAAAACGTGGAGGGGGGGCTCTTATTATTGCTGAGACACTGAGTTTACCCCTCGCTCCGCGTACACACACTCCCCGTGTTGGTACACCTCCGACCACCCACTCTCCACCTCCTCTGACCCGCAGCCCCCCTTCCCCCCAGCCTTAATCCAATTTGTTCAGTCCCCCTGTCTTCTGCTGGCACAAAATTAAAGGCCTGCTCCCACAAAAACACCTCACATTTCCAAGGTATTGGCTTCCCTGCAAGACTAGAAACTTCATTTATTCTGGCTAACTTCTCAATTATCTTCCCAGTAGTGGAGACGTGTAAAAAGTACAAAAATCAATAGGATTCCATTCCCCTTTGTATTGGAAAGGGGAAAATTAATGAGATAGGACACTCTCTTAATCAGAAATAAATGTTTTAATTCAGGTAATGACATAGTTTTCCCTTGTAGAAGGATGACAAATGCCGAGGTGCTGCGAGCCCCACCAAGAAGCCATTTCAATTTTATTGTAAATATAAAAGGTATTGATCTGCGAGATGTACAAACCCTATTGCTTACAAAAGCCATTCAGGGGGACTGGGAAAACTATTAAGCGGCAGGTCAGAAATCAATAAATAACACTAAGAGGTGGCTGCGCCTGCCCTCGCTGGCAGATCTGTGGGACGCCAAACGGCAGCGCTAGTGACAGGCGGCCGGGTGGCAGAGCAGTGTTAAGGATGATAGGGTCAGCCGGTTAATGCGGCGAGGGCCCTGACGGGTCGGCAGCCCGCTCCACAGCCGGAGGCCTGACAAGCTGCCATTTGAACAGACAGCGGCTCGTCAGCCTGTCGCTAGTGTTAGCGTTGCACGGCGCCGCCCGCCCACGCTGCGCTCCTCCTCTGCGCGCGTCCTTGTGCCGCGCTGCTCGTTCGCCTGCTGGGATCCAGCATCGGCCTCGGCGCCGGGAACGCGTGCATGTCTAACGTCAGACTTCTCTGTGGATGCGGCTCTGTCTGCTTTGATTGACAGCCGCTTTGCTTCTGAAACACAAACCGTCAGATCGAGAGCTGAGACGTGACTCTGAGTGTTTGTCACGCTTTTTATAACTTGTTCGCCCCGTTTCCTCTCTCTCCTACTGTGAATAACAAGAATGGCAAAAACAAAACAAATCTGTGTAAAGGATCGATCACAGCGCTTTGACAAGGCAGGGAGAGCTCTACTTTGATGCTTCCTGCCTTCTTTAGAAATACATTAGCACTACAGTATTGAGTATTTGATCTTTTAAACATGAAGTGGCTGTTGCAGTTACTATGATGGAAAAAATGCCTCAACCAAAGCAAACAAATGCGTTTGCTTTTCATAAATCAAGCCGACACGTGCTCCCTGAGTGCACAGAACGTGCAGGTTATGTCGGTTGTGGTCGGACTTATAGATTTGTGTTGATTGAAAGAAAAAAAGGAAAAGTTGGGCGTGTGAGCAGTAATTATGAGGAAAAGTGGACGACGGGGTCAGATGACTTAACCCCAGATCTATGGACTCCATTGGTCTGTTGCAGGGTCACGGGCCTCTGGCAACTCCTAAATCCCGGGCATTCACTGATGCCATGCAACAGGACATCACGCTTGTGAACGGGAAGCATTTGATGCTTTCACAGCACCCGTTTGTACACGGAATGAGGAAGAGAACGACCCGCTAGGTGAGAGACAATAAGCGCTACGTGTGCACGGATCCCTGCGCTCGGATCCAAAGAACATGCGCTGCGTCTCCACCCATTGAGCCACTGGG
>NC_040884.2:4502158-4534658 GCF_900634795.4 Betta splendens
CAGAGTTGGCAGAGCATCTACTGTGACTATATCACAGAGTGTAATTGGCATGAAAAGAGCCACACAGAGCGCTAGCTTGCAAGCGGGCCGTCCTATTATCCCCATGGATATCTCATTTAGGGGGACTCATGCAGAGAACCTGAGATCCGACTTGCACGGTTTAGCATCTTTGACAGAAACATGTCTCGCTGAATGCTGCTTTAGTGACGCTTATTCAGAAAGCAGTGGGGCGTGCAGACAGAGGAGGATGTGTATTTATAGGGACATATTTGCGAGGAGGATTTCATTCTTTGGGGCTTTGTAGCTTTTGCAAATTTATGCTAAATGCGATTTATTTCAATAAATAACAGAAATATTATTTAAACCTTTTAGACAAAGGTTCAATATTAAATATTCAATATGAAACCCTTTTGTGCATGCCAGGGTTACTTAAACCACCATCAGCTCTGGGTTTGCCTTCGCCTTGACTGCATCTGCCCTATGTTTCCTTCTTGCCAGCCTGTCTCTCTCTGTGTCTCACCATGCGTTTACCACCTTGCCCTCCAGTTTCCTCCCACGGTCTTCCCTCGCCTGCCTGATAACCCAGCCGAGCCTCGCTCCACACTACGCTGCAGTTCTCAACACTCCACCTCATTACCACGTGTAAATAGAGATGAATGGCCTGCAATATTCCCACAAATTTGTTTCCCATTATGCTGGGGTCAGTGGTAATTGTGGCGGGCGCCCTGCTCCCCAGAGTGTGCGTACAGTTACGTTCATATTACAGCTAATCAACAAGGGCCTAACAAATTGTTCTGTAACACAAGCGTTTTCAGCGCCGCGCCACACTCGACTGTATTGGCAGCAGCGGCAGGGAGAGCAAGGCAGGAAGAAATGCCCCCCACCCCCCACTCCACCGCTCTATTACCCCTGAGAGGGCCGCGGTTCTGTTCCCGCTACCCAGGCCTCGGGCTGCACGTTTGCACGCGGAGCGCAACCTGATAAATGTGAGACTGCGCACGTGTGCGATGTACAGTGAGCGTGCAGCATAATTTAGTCATTCACATTCATGTGTACATGCGGCTGTCAAAATGAGCTAATGTGCGAGACGTGGTACAGTACCCCACCAAATGAGAGCAATTGGAAACGTGATTGTGAGCTACTTGTTCTGAGTGTATGTTGGCGTCTGCGCTGACAGGCAGCTGCTCCTAAGGACCTTTAAGTGCCTCCTTATTGGTGCCATTACACGAGATCTCTAAACGGCCAAATACATCAAGTGACTACAGCCGTCTGAAGGTGAGCGCACTTCTCTGGAGCTGAAAGGACGCAGTCGCTGCGGACAAACTAAGAAGCTCAAATATCCTAACGTGGCTTTTGGAGGAAGGGAACCGTGCCATGATTTGCTGATAGTCATGAAACAGGGAGGATTTAGTGACTCCAGGTTCTTTTGCTGTCATGAATCCTGTATGAAAACAAGCAGCTTTCAGTTCTGCATAGATACAATAAAGTAATTACAGGCACAATATAGTGCAGCTTTCACCTAAGAGCTAGTCTTTCTGAATTTCAAGCACCACATGAAGATTTTATAAACCAGAAATAAAGACTGTATGAGTTTAGCCTGAATGTAAGACAATAAATTGTAGCAGACACTGGAGTGGAGGATTATTGGTATAATTTAAAAAATGTGAGCTTCATTATTTGGCAACGCAATTAGGCCTGCACTGAAATGCCTATCTGATAAAAGATTACTTTATGTTAACCCACTTTTTATCAGATGCGTTATTATTTTAGCAGCCAAGTGACAGAGGCAGAATGGTAAAAGGGAGCTTTGTCGGTTTTCGTGTGCACCTGCGAGTTCCCGTGATCCATTAGAGAGGCTGAGGATAAATGAGTGAGTGGTGCGCCAGCAGAGAGCACAGCAACAGTTTCTTCAGTTCCCACCCTATCGATTTCTGCAGGAAATATAGAACCCTGGGCACAGCGGTAGAAGAGGGAGGACCACAACGATATTAAGTCGTTTCCCCATCTTTTCCAAAATCTTTAATCAAAGCTTAGGTGAAATACTAACATGCCACTTGACGCGACCTTTAGCCCTGCTATGAATCACCTGTTTCTGAGTGGAGCTGAGTAGCTGCGAGCAGGCGGACATATTTTCTAATCACAAATTGCTGCAGAAAAAAGAACTTGTTGGGCGGGAGAGGTAAATGGCCACCGAAGGGCTTGTTTGCTGTTGACCTTTGACAAATGCCAGACAACAAATCTATGTTTAAAGCACTTGTGCGACTGGATTCCTTTATAGCGCTAAGTGACTCCTGGGAAGGACAAAGCCTTGAAAAGTGACTGCAGCACAAGGCAAGGAAGCCATGCAACACCCAAACAAAGTGGGATCCAATGCACTTCCTGCACAAATACGACTCTATGAAGAATGATAAAGTGTAGGACAGGGGATACATGTCTGCAGGGACGAGGCAAACAGGACGATTTGTGAGAATACGAGTGCCTGGCGTATAATGACAAATATGAAATCAATATAGTGACCTTAATTTGCCCAAAGCATGGCTGTGATGTAGTACAGCGTGTTTCGATTAAAGGAGGTATAAAAAGACGGTGTCTGTGCGATAAGAGGGCATGGAGGCCGTGCCCTTTTGAACCCTGGCGCTCACGGAGAGCGTGGAGGCCATAAAAGGAACAACCAGCCCTGTTTGGTCATTGAATAGGCTCCTTATGGCTCATGGGTAATAATGTTACGCCTGAAAACGTTTTTTAAAAAGAGCTGGCGAATGATAGCCACCAATGTGTTCCGCAACACTGACAACATTATGGCAGCAGAGGAGAAAATATAATAGCTCGAATATGCTATGAATAACAAAAGCTGTCAATACTCACCTCTAAAAGAATTGCTGATCAGACGCAGTTCATGTAAAGTGTATGCGTGCGGGCGAGTATTTATGGTGAGTCCCTACGTACGAGCGCGTGTGCGCACTGTGCTTGTGAGTGATTGTGTGTGAGGGTTTGTGTGACTGTGGGATGAGTGGGTGTGTGTTGCATCGAATTTGTGCCACTCAGACCGTGAGGCGAAGTGAATTTCCACGGGTTGAAGTTGACTGTCGGACTTTAGTGTCACTACACAATGGAAAAAGGCTGGAAGCGTATTTCTAATTCAGCCCTGATGAGAGGTGTGTGGCTGGTTCATCGGTCAAAGCAGAACTACGCGTCCCTGTTTGTTTAACGGCCCAACGCTGTTACTGACGGGATCACTGGGAAATGCAGTAAATTAACACCAGCTTTCACTAAAATAAACAAACAATAAAATCATTTTAAGAATATTATCGCTTGAAAGGAGGGAAAAGGAAAAGCTATCTCTTTGAGAACAGGCCTTGGGGCCTCATGGAAAGGGGGGAACTTTAAACTGAAGATGTTCTGTCATTGAGTAACCCAGGGCATCATTTTGGCCCAACACCACTGAGCTCCTCATAGACCCTGTAAATGAGTCCATCTTGTTTAGCTCTGCCCCTGGGCTGTTAGCAGCCGAGGGCAGAACGGCTCACACAATGGAGCCATTCAGTTGGAGTTTAGCCCTTAAAACAACATGCCACTCAATGATCCCAATGATCCTCCTGGAAAACAATGCCGGGACACATCAGTCAGGGTTGTGTGGGAGGGAGGGTGGCAGGGGGACAATGATGCCCTCGTGGTGCTGTCCCTCTGGGAAGACGTTCCCAACGGGACGGCTCTTTTCACGGCCTGAGCTGGAAGAGAGCAGCACGGTGAGAGGGTGGGGGGTAAATCTGAGAGGGGGAGACGCTGCAAAATCATCAGTCTTAATAACCTGAGGAGCAGAGTGGGTGCTGGAGCAGTCTTAGCTCAACACATCTTGCAGAAACAGGATGTTGTTCGGCTTGACAGTCAATTTGCAAACATGAAATGAACGTAAAACCATTTGGACTTCTCACACCAAATTGAATATATTTGGCTTCCGTTTTCCATGATTATATTCTGATTATTCATGTTACCGGTTGGACATGGATGACAATGTGGACGACACATTTGTTCAAATCTAAGTTTCTAATTTAGGCTTAAAGGGAGATAAAGAAGGTTAATAAAACAGATTATTAATAATATAAGCTTTATATAAGATATAGGTTCTGTGTGAGTGTAACAGGGTGTCAGGGATTTAAGACCCCCTGGGTCATAAATACCATAAGGCCTCCAGCATATTACCCAGTGCCAGGCCAATCTCTGTTCATTACTGCTCCACGCTACTCAGAGCTTCATTTAAACCTCACATTCCTCTAATTAACACACACTGCTGGGTACAGATGCGCCCGGACAGAGCCGTGTCTGTCTGCGCCTCGCGTTTAACACTCACTCAATTACGTGTCCCCGTCAGCACATTCCTTTTGTTCCCCCCACTTTCATGTTATTTAATTTCTTTCCCCATAAAGTAAACACACTTCCGCTCTTTTTTTGCCCCGCGCATTCAATAAACACAATTAGTCTTGTGATAGCTAATAAGAGAGGAAGGAAACATGGTTGCATCAGAATCTGAAGAAACAGTTTGTCGAACAAATTGGATGCGGTAAATGTTTATTCATTCATCATATCAACCAATTACACTGTCAGAATTAGCCCCAGTAGAGAACTAAAGGCGAGTATTTAAAGAACGAGAGGAGCATCGATTTCCCCGCCGCACTTAAACCTTGTACATTAGCTTACGTTAACTGACTCCGGGTGTTTTTCATGTTAAATGATAGCCATTAAATGATACGTGGCGATCTACATGACAGATACACAAGGCAGAAATGAAACTCAGATGGTTTTCCTAATGTCCTCTGCACGCCAAAGACACAGGGAAAAACCAGCAATTCATCTGAGCTCATCCTGCTTTCACAACACATCGCCTGCCGTCATTAAAGGAGTCTTCTGTGCAGCTCAAAGTAAATGATTCTGCTTCTATCACAGCCGCTTATGTGGATCAGATGATGCGTCTACTGATAGGTTTGTAATGGACTTTTCCTGTTCATTAACTGAGTTATAGCACCAGGATTTTATGCTTTGCGGTTCTAAATTGAATAATACATCTCCAATGTTTAAAGTAATATTAATATTTTCAAAATCAATGTTAGTAAAATTTTATGTACACAGTTGTATTTGTTGATGGCCTGCCGTTGCAAATAAAGATAAGATTTATGAAGGAGGGGTCTCTCCTCTCCCCCTAGTATTATCACAAGTGAAACACAGACCATAAAAAACTTTAATTAAAATTTTAATTAACACCGGTAATCAATAGGGTGTAACATAACATCTCACATATTCTCAGTGGCATGGAGGAAAATGTAATCAAACAAATACAGAGGGACCAAATATGATGATTTTATAGGCTAATAAGCCCAAGGTAAGTGTGACAGGACGAGAGGGAAGTGTCAGACTGCTTTTTCATGTGATGTTAGAGATGCGCTGAAGGCTGCGTGGGTTTAATCTTGTAGGTATGGATGTTATACACCATAACTTAGTGATACAATATCTTTATACAAATGTTTTTGAATACTATTTTTAACAAATGTCAGCTGATTGTTTTGTTTACTTTTGAACACATTACTGTTCAACAACATCAGTACCTAAAAGCACTTCTATATCTATTTGACCATTGTCAAAAAACTTTTTTTTTTCTAAAACAGATTTTTAGATTGTTAACAGTCGACTGTATTGACAAATGGAGATAATCACATCAGAATGAAATCGACAAAGCATAGAAATCCTATGTGACTTACTGATCTGCATTGAATGGAGCTGGACTAATGTTGAGCAGAGAAGTAGAAACAAAGTGAAAGCACAAACACAGTGTAAAAGCAGAGACGGTGTGAGGGTAATAGTCCCAGAGCATCGTCTGCCACTGCATCTCATCCTTCCTCGCCACCATTTCTAGCGCTTTCCTCTACTTTTGTAGAGGTAATCTCCCACACAGCTTAACGCAGCTGAGCCAAACAATAAACTGCATTGGCCACAAAATGGGGATTGCATACAGTATAAGGCAATAAAGCAAATTTCAATCATGCTCCGCAAAACGTTTTCACGTTGGCACCGCTGTCCATCCTGAGGTCACTGGAACAGAGTGGAAACATGCTGGGAATAAAGGAAAAATAAACCACATCAGCCTTGTGTTGATCAGCTTCCTTTCATTTAGCCTAAACACACCACCTATTAAATTAATTTGTGTCAAACAGTGTCATTCATTCATTTACCCTAAATTGTCTTCACTTAGCTTCAAATTTAAAGGGCACAAAACATAAAACGCAATTTAATTGTTTTACAACAAAAATGTGAATACTAAATTTTGTAGTATTGAATAAAAGCAAAATTCATATTGCACCAAATTAAATCTAGCAGCAAAGCACGGCTCTATTTGTGCACAGCTGAGATCTTGAACCTGCCCCAAACCAACCCAGTCCTACTCTTTATACACCATTAAATTATAGTTTAGTTTAGTTTAGTTTAGTTTAGTTTAGTTTAGTTTAGTTTAGTTTAGTTTAGTTTAGTTTATGGTCTGTAGCATCTAGTACATGTAGAGCTACAGTTGTGGTTGTGCTTGTTGCTTTGCACTGAGCTCCAAGACTACATTACCTGGATAATGAGAATCATCATCATTTCCTTGTGATGTCATTGGAGGACATGAATACTGTAATAACGTTTGAAACTATCATCTTTGGCATCATCAAATTGTCATGTTCTCATTGAGAAGATATTCTATTGGACTGTTACATATCCAGTAGCTCAGTGCTAAGATGTCTTAGATGCTCTAAGTTCACTTGTGCTGCTGTGGAACTCTCACCTCTGGCCTTTCCTCCAGCTGTGTTATCTCAGCGTGTGGAGGTATGTGAGGTTGAGCGGAGACGGTACATGTATGTGAGTATGACTATGCCTCAGATGGTAATAAAAGGCCGTGCTCTCTGGACCCCAGAGTATCCCAGCAATGACAAATAGTTTCTCTTCTTCTCATCACTGCTCTCGCTCCTAACTGTGAATTTCACCTGCAAACAGTTCAATTTGATGGTCAAATGTTTGTCCAGTTTCGAAAGGATGTCAGGGCCGAATATTTTTAGGTTTGCACAGTTGCTTCTAGAGTCTCTGTCTTATTTATATTGGTGATAATTGTTTCATTTGGATCTCAAAAAAACAGCCAAACTCAGAAAACTAATCCACTGTGTTTACTGCCATGATGCAAAGGGAGCTGTTACAGTTGTTTTAAGGCTAGAGAGCACTTTTTCTGTGTGGTTTCACACAGCACAGATGGTGCAGCTCATTGTGGAAAAACAGGCTCGTTCTTTCCCTTTCCCCAGCGTCAAACTTGCTGGATAGCTTTCCAATGAACAGATTTTTTACTGCTTACTTCTAATAAATATTTAGGATTAACTCAATGAAATGATGCAAACACAAATGAAATGTATTTAATGGGCATTCTGTCCATTGGAGGAGTTTCAATAGGGCACCGTTGAGGTGTGAAATGGCTACAACAGGCAATATAACACTCACATGGTCTCCCCCCTGCTCTCTGTGTCTTTGTGTCTCACTCACACACACACACACACACACACACACACACACACACACACACACACACACACACACACACACACACACACACATTGCCTAATATCTTCTGTCAGCAACATTGTGCATACGCCCAACCTTCAAATAATTTACTGCCGCGCGTCTACAGAGTGTTTGGCGCAAAAGTGTCACTAAATCTCAGGCCTCAAAGTCAAACGTCAGGTAAACCACAGAGAAATAATGTTTATTTTCTCTCAGCCCTGGCTCTGTTCTTAACCATGCTGTCAGTACACAGGGAGCTCGTATATTTCACAAATTCCCTCGTCGTCTGTACAAGTAGCCTTCGAAAACAAGCTACGGCTACTTACGAGTCTTGAAACCGTGACAGCTGCATTCCATTTACCTGTAGGTGTTACAAGTAATGAATGTCACCTAATAGAGTGAAATAATTATCTTTATTATGACTATTGTCTATCAACATATAATCCACCATGTTGTTGGTCATCCTTTCTTTTTCAAATGCTCACAAATGCGTAAAATACCCTAAAATGCCAGAAAGGTGTTAGGTTTTCCATTACCGCATAAATACCATGTCCCGTCTGAGGCAACGCATCATATATTCTGTTGGTATCTACAACACTGTCTGTTTGACCGTTTTCCACAAAGCTAGAAGCCCTCTAATAGAATTTCAAATCAGTCAAGCCCCTCACTCCCACCACTGACCCCCATAAGCCAACCAGCCATGCCCATTCCGCTCAGAATCCCTATAATCATCAAGCAGCAAGCAGGTGAATGAAAGCATCTTAAGCACACTCACAGCCCACCCTTCACCCTGTCGCACACGCTTGTTTCTCCGCCTAAAGATTCACAATGAGGCATTCTTTAACAACAAATCATTTCTTTCAGAGTATGCTTTTTAATCTGGCTGTGCTTGACAAGACCCATCCTTTCCGCTGAAGGGGAAGACCACATAGAGGCCGGGCCAATAAAGCCCAGCAGCCCCATGGCCTGACTGTGGTGATTTGTCAGGCGCCCGTGCTGGTCACACCGATGGATTTATCCCAAGGTAAATGGAGATAGCCCTCGCGGCTGCAGGTCCGGCACTCTGATTACAGACCCTCTCTCTGAGTTGCACTGATAGATGTTGCTTGTGTTTATCTATTTACATTGCCACTAAATCTATGAATACAATGTTAGCAGGCGAGCAGATGGGGTCCGAATCCGGGGGGGGGGGGCAGGTACTGTATGGTTTGATTTATGCTATGCTATGCAGAGCAATAGAGAGACAGCACAGATGAAGGGTCTGGGATGAAACGGCTCGCTGGGGCAGAGGTTGTGGTTTTGCATTGGGGTCAGAAGGCCACTAAAATGAATCTCATGCATTACTCACACCGGGTGCTGTCCAGCATGCCATAAGAATAACAAACACGCAGCAAAAGGAACGGGAGGAGCGTTTCAGGCACACGGGGGAGGCAGCATTTACTCGTGTGGGGCTCCATTGGGAGATGCGCCGTGGTGAACATTTATCCCGGAGCTTCCACATCTGTGGTGAAGCGTAATTCCAGCCAGGGACAATCACTGGGACAGCTATGGCTCAAACTGCCTCCTCCATCAAGATGTCTATGGTAAGGTGTGACAACACACAGCACAGGACTGAATAAATTCAGCTAATAAGTATCACAATAAAGACGCGCTGAAGCCCAGAATTATTTTCTGTGAAAGGACAGACACACAAATCAGTGTCAAGAATTTATTAACTGTCCCTTGTTAAAAAAGTAACCTTGCAAAGTTCATAAAGCCTTTCCTTGCTTGACCCTGACAAAAGTTGGATGAATGAAAAGATTATCTTCAAATAACAGTCACACCTTGCTTAAGCACTCTCTGCTACAGATGCAGATACAGATGCTCATTCTGTCTATTATTATTTCTAAGAAACTCCTGCCTTATGTCTAAAGACCATCATCCCCGAGGCACAGGTGGGGAAGTCTGTTGCACCCGCAGCAGATAAGCTCATCTAGATCCAATCGCCACACCCACGACCCAGGGAGACATAAATCAGACTTCACGACCATCAGCAGTGACGTGATAGGAAGCTGCCGGGCAGATGATTTTCCTACCAGTTACCAGCAGCTCCACAACCTTCCTCAACTGACTCCACTGCTAGATGCTCGCACGGGCGCCCAGTTGCTCCTATAACTATAACAAGCACCTCCTGCCCCAGCCGCGTGGAAAGCTTATGTATGGCACTTTCATTGTTTCCTCAGCCTATTGAGGTAAAGATAACTGTGAGTTGTGAGAGCACTGAGTGATTATACATCAGTAAAATCACAGGAGGTATATATCACTGCCACTGGGACACACCCACTGGAATGAATTGGGTCAAATGAGAGCAGTGCATCGGGCAGGGCGCATTGACAGTTACTAATGCACCTCCCATGGCCACTAATAGGAGTGTACAAATTGCCCGAGGTTTGTAAACTTTGCCTGTTTGGGGATGGGACAGCCAGGGTGTGGAGGCACCTCTGTAGCAGTGATACAGGTAGGGAACTAAATCAATGCCTGAGCAGTGAAGCGGGATGAAGGGGCTGTACTATATTTGGACCCAGAGGAGGGGCGTTCTTTCCATAAGTACCCACCTCACACACAGGACCTGGAAGAAGAAGGTGGGAAAGCACTTGAGCGAAAGTGGACTTCATGAAGACACCTCAGGAGTGGAGCACCGCCCGACCGACAGGTGCACTGTCAATACAACCTGTGACACCTAAATATGTGGAAGGTTGTGGAAGCGTCAGTGAACAAGTGGTTGGTGGGACTCAAAATAAAATGTTGGTAACACAAATACACTTGGTCATACAACAAAAACATGGATTCACTCATTTTAACAGCTAGATATCAGGAATATATGTATTCAGGTGAAGGCTTTCCAGGAAGACGGATTCCCAGGCCACAACAACAAAGACATTCACTGTTGCAGAGGCCTCAGAGGACAATCAAAGCCATAACTGTGATTAATCCATGTGTGATTGACATAAATATATAGTAAACAATGTACAATGAAATGATGGTGAGGTGAATGAGGCACACAACCTGAACAGCCCGTGCTTTAGATGGTCATAATTGAGTATGTAAGCAAAGAAGGCCTTTCAGAGTCACACCTGTCTGCTGCAGTTTGCACGGAGGCGAAGGCAGTACAACAGACGTGCAGTGTCTGCACACGCCTTGCACCTGGACAGCGGGACCCAATGGCTGCGTGTACGTAGAGCAACAACATATAGAGACAACCCTCAGTGTTGTGTTGTGTTTGGCTCATGTTTGAAACCAATATCAAATTGTACTTATTAACATTTGGGTGGAATTGTGACTATATTTTGGTTGTAACTGCAGGTTAGTCTATACAGATATTAACCAGATGGATACTATTAAACGCACACAAAGCTGGTTTTGTGTGATGCATTGTGAGGCCACTGCAAACTCAGTCCTCTGGAGGTGAAGCAGGAACGACGCCTTCTGTTCAGCTCCCACTCTATGTTCAGCTATGTGCCAGTATAGTGTGACTTGGCCTGTGGCCTGGCAGTGCACCGACGCTCTGAAGCCCTGCGTGTGCGTGTGTGCATGTGTGCGTTCGTCTGTACAACACCTGTGTCCACTGAGCAGAGGATGAACCAAGGCTCCGCGGCTGCTAGAAGGCC
The DNA here is from genome assembly GCF_900634795.4 of Betta splendens. NCBI lineage: Eukaryota > Metazoa > Chordata > Actinopteri > Anabantiformes > Osphronemidae > Betta > Betta splendens. The sequence goes on from NC_040884.2 coordinate 4,513,375, forward strand.
TCTCTCTCTGACAGTTATGCCCTAAAACAAACACTAAACACACACGGGACATGCATCCTCCACCCACACATCCAGTCAGTGTTCAGTGAAACACACTCCCAATCAGTTTGTTATAAGCACTCCAGTAATCAGGTTCCAACCAGCTTCCTCAACCTGTTTGTAAGGAACCTGGCTACTTCCAGGTGCACGTATGTAAACAGACACAATGGCGTTGGCTTCTCTCTCTCTCTCTCTCTCTCTCTCTGTCTCTCTCTGTCTCTCTGTCTCTCTCTGTCTCTCTCTGTCTCTCTGTCTCTCTGTCTCTCTCTCTCTCTCTCTCTCTCTCTCTCGCTCTCTCTCTGTCTCTTCTCTCTCTCTCTCTCTCTCTCTCTCTCTCTCTCTCTCTCTCTCTCTCTCTCTCTCTCTCTCTCTCTCTCTCTCTCTCTCTCTCTCTCTCCCTCCCTCCCTCCCTTACGCTCACACACCTTCTCTCTCTGCAGAATTATGACATGTTATTAATTGCCACCATTATCAGCAACAGCTTGCCTGAGAACTGGGCCCTCTCTCTGGGGGCGGGGGGTGGAGGGGTGAGGAGGCCCAGCATCGCAACACACCAAAAAGTGAAGGAGAGATAGAGACAGAGAAAAGGGCACATTGAAAGAGCGTGCGAGCGATAAAGAAAAGGAGGAGGGTGAGACTGGTGGAAAGAGAGAGACACGGACAGTGAAGGTGTAATGCATCATGCAGCGCAGAGCTACACTCTGCCCAAAAGGGATTGTGGGATTGTGAATAATTTATCAGAAAACATTTTTCTTGGTCCTTTCCACAGACCCACAAATCCTCCCCAAGCTCTCTTTGGCCGGGGCTCGAGATAATGCAGTGTGTTCGCGTGTGATCTATGTGTTTGTTAACATGTTCGCTGGGAGAGGGTTACAACCTCTGCCTGGTTCCCATACAGGCTAAATGGACACCCACACGGCCCTATGCAGTAGGTCCACGTCAAGTCCGCAGATGCAACGTCCAAACACAAACGCTGCACAACACAGCTGAAGACTGCGGGGAAGTCAGGCTTGTCCAGAATACCTGCGTTGTCAAAATGTTATTGGATGATGGACCGCAGCTGATTACGGACCAATTCCTCTGACTGTGGAATCAATGGAGATGGAAATAGTAAACAGAGATGTCATCAAACATCTAATCTCACAGCAGAACCGGTGGCACGGGAATCTGTGAACCTCATCACGTGTTCACTGGCCCATCTTATGGCTCTTCTCTCCCAGACGCTGAGAGGGAGGGAGACTCTGATCAGACGGAGCTTGAAGGAGAATCTGAGTGTCAACACTGTCCTAGCATCAACTCCTCCAGCCCATTCATCTGTGGCAGCAGAAAGAACTGTTACAGGAACTGTCACACCCAACTCTACTGTTAATTTAAGGTAATTAGCGAGCGAGTGATTCCCAATACATCATGGCGCGACTGGCAGACTCCACAATATTTCACAGCCAATCTGTTACCTTTGCGGCGGCGCCCGACTCCCTCCCTCCTCCCTCCCCCCTCCCTCGCTCACTGCTTCTGCCATTACAGACGTTGTATCTGAAACACACAAGGACATACAGTATCCACACTGACAAACAGATGCAACACAAGTAGGATTCAGGCAGCGTTTTGGTTAAAGCTATTAAACAAACAACTGAAAGACCCACGCTGGGTTGGTGAACATGAAGAAAGAAAAGTGCACACACCGAAGCATCCCATTCATTTATGACAAAACAGAAAGATGTCACATGTGTACTAAACATACCACTCAGCAGCCACAAGGTCTTTGAACTCACAGAGTTGAAAGATAGTCCTCCAGTGTTAGTGTTAAGGTACATTTGGTTTAGTTTGATGGCAAGGACTGTTTGTTTTCACAGTGCGTGTAGTTGCTAACTTGTGTTCGAGTGGCTCTGTAAATTTACACACTATTGCTGTATACTGTACAAAGTGTGTTAGCAACATCAAACATCTGTTTTTTATTTACTCATGGCAAAACTCTAAAATTAAGAATGCACCTCCTTAAACAGTAACACGAAGCAGGTGATGAAGTGCTTAGCAGACTTATAATTACACATATGTCTGAAAGATTTATTATTATCATCATCCTCCTCATCATCGTTGTTATTATTATTATTATTATTATTATTATTATTATTATTATTATTAAATCCAGCATGTTGAGGAACGCTAAATATTACTTCTATGTTGGACAAGGAATAGAGAATGTTTTATGGAGCCGCTTGTTTTATGTGAGGGGAAGCTTAGCGCCGTAGTCGCTCTTATGTATGGCCCTGCTCAGTTACAGACAGTAAGTGAACCAGCAGGCCTCTGCCTCAGACAGAGCAGCTGGGGAGGTGTGAGACTACTTTAGCTCGCTGCACCACATCAATCTCTAAGACATTCACACACTTGTGCACACACACATACATGTATCACAGTTGCACTCATTCATACACCTGTCGTGCTCTTTATAAGGAGTTTTGTATTAATAGAGACTAGTTTATAGTGTTAATTTTGACCTGGACACAAACACGGTGCTATGGGACAGACAATGCAAAAGTAATGTGTGAAAAAGTAATGTGCAAAAGTCAAAGTAAGGTCTATAGATAATATAGAAAATAAAACCATGTGCAACAGTATGTTGCAGTATGTACAAAAAGTTGTTGCAAAATAAATACATTCAACTTTTTAACGATTTAAGTGCATTGTCAAATTCATGCTCAGTCTTTCAGTACTGAGAAACATTAACACCTGAACACCTGAAAAGTGAGAGTTTTTGCAGCATTGCAGCAGTCAATACATTGATTATACTCATCCTGGCTTTTCCTATGTCTATATATACTGTTGGGAGCTTATGGAGCAACTTAAGGCTGTGTGACTGAGCAAGGCCCCTTCTACATTAAACAAAGTCACCACAATGTTTTATTCTGCTTTTAAACTTGTCCTTCAAAACAGAATGACTCATGCGTTTGCTTATAGTTGGGAAACAACCACTGGGTCTTGATACAAAGCTAATTTAGATTTCCTCAGTTTGAGCACTTTACATATAGTCTTAAAAGGATTTTTCCATTTTGTGGGAAATTGCATGTGGCTTTGTAATTAACGACCATGAACGAGATGAAGCCATACAGAGAATGCTGGACAAAGGCCCAAAGAGCAGCACAGCAGATCTGCATTGTCAGGCTATGGTCTTTGGTAAATACAGGATGATTGTATTCAGAGTTCTTTTTATCAACACGGCTTCAGTAGAGTAAATGTGTGGGAGCGAGAAACCAGGCAGCCTGTAACAATCTTCCTCTGAATTTGGTTTTCATTTTCTACCATCACTGTCTTTTATCTTTCTCATTGTACTGTCTATGTCTCAGTGAAAATGTGAGCAGAGTCAGATTATCCGGTTGCTAGGCAACATTGGGTTGTGTGAAACCATCTAAAACTGGGAACTGGGTTCTGTTTTGGTTGGTCACCAGTCATCATCCTGTCACCTTATTCCCGTTGGATGTCATTCTCCCACTCATCCTTCCGATCAAGGGCCTTCGCTTCTCTCCGTGTTTCACATAGTGTCTCCCCCCGTGTTTCTCGCTGTGTGACTGCACAGTGGAGATTCCTGCGTCTGCGAGGTGTGCTGTGCCTCTCGCCAGCAGGAGCAGCAGCAGCCATGAGCATTTATCAAAGCTGTGCTCCGTAATGACCACTCAGCAGTGGGGAAATTGAGCTGACCCCAAGGCCAAAGCTGTTAGAGGGGACTGGTGGGAAGGCCAGCGGGGTCAGGCCATCCTTGTCCCACCCACTTAGTGGGCAGTTAGCGCTGAACCATTAGTTTACTGTTTGGAGGCCTCACAGCTATCCCTCGCAATGTACACACACACATATACAAACACGTACGCTGTGGGATTTACACACAATGTGGACAACAACCCCTCCGCCTAATCTTCAGCACTTCAGTGTTTACCTGACACAAGTTGTAAAAGGAAAAGAGTCAAAGAAACCAAAGGGGTAAACTTTGCTGGCTGCCAGTAAATGCTGAGACTTCAGGAGCCTTCTTTCTTTTGTACTGGAAGCAGGTCAAAACAATATGCACAAAGTAAATGTAGCTTATTCAATATAGGGCGAAAAAAGACACACAAGAATTAATAATTAATAAATCAAAGCTTTCAAACATTTTCAGTAAATTACAGTAAATCTAATCAATCATTCAGTAAATCGTGAGTCTTTACTGAAGCTACGCTTCAGCTGCATCATTTCTCGCTTCACGTACTACAGTATAACTACAACTATGCAATCAATCAAAATTAATTCAAATAAACATGAATGCAACTGAGTTGTTCTTTACGAACCAAAATGTAATGATCAGTAGCACTATATTTGACCTTTATTGGTCTCTTCCCAGACACTGCGGAGACACGACAATTACCAGAGCTTGTTAATTCCAGGAAGCTGCATTGAGACAGATCACTGGCTCTAGTTAACATTATTTAACTTAGCTATGTCTTCAGGCACTTGCTGACAACAGTCCAGGGGCTGCCACAGGGCAAAAAAAAAAACGGCAGGGGAGCCGCACACAGACAATCAATACGGACGCAGATGGAATGAGAGGTGGGGGCAGAAAAAAAAGGGCTGGAATAGTCGTTTTCGCTTGAGAGGCGCTCCCTGGAAAGCCATGAAATAAAAATCTGAACTTTAAAATTGATAAGGATTGATTTCGCTGACACGGGATCATAACATACACCCCTATGGAGACTGGCAGCATGAGGGCTTACAGATGCATGGCGCATAAAGGAGAACAGGGAGGACGTAAATCTGACTACAGCACAGCAATTAGCCTTTTACTGTGGGAGAGACGTGGAGGATCTTTACTGTTTCATCAAATGGCATTAGGCACGCTCTGGGCCCGGAGGTTTCTCTGGGAAGACAAATGCTAGAATAAACTTGTTTGGACAGATGGATTGGATGGAATTCTTCACAAAGTTCACTATTTTCCCTCACAGATCCATATAGATCACTAGCAAGCGGTTAGTTCATTATGTGGCTTCTATTAAATGTCACACAGTGTTTGAGCAATAAGTACAGAGACAAGCTCACCCCAAATGACATTTTCAACAACGTTTTCAAAGACAAACTGTGCAGCCAGATGCATTGTGGACAAGTTTGTCTCTGTTATGAGAACAAAGCACAAAAGCAGGAGCCGAGTCTGTAAGTGACTGCTCATTTGCAAACCTCTTTATTATGCCACGAGCCTGAAAACAAGGCATCTTTAACTGTGCTATCATGTGCTGGAGAGAAAAATATTCAGTGCCCAGAGTGGAAATTAATTACTATTCAAATGAGTGCCACGGAGCCGAGGACACGATTAGGTTAAGAGAAGAAGGAACCTGGCGCTAATTCCTACTCAGATGAGTGATTGGGAGGAATGAGCAGGGAGGTCTTGATCAAAGCTAACATTGCAAGCCAACATTGTACTGTATGCTGGTGAGCAGATGGCGAGCCATAAATCCTCACCCAAGCCCTGACACATATTAGCATTTAGTTAGCAGCCCGCAGCTTGCCAGCCATTTAGGTAATATCTCCATCAGATCACTTTGGAAATGGTGATGAAGTGAGTTGGTGGGATTTTAATGCGTTCTGCGACTGTATTGTGCTTAGTTAGATGGAAATCTGGCTGTGCCACCAAGTGTTGCTGTTCACAGCGGTGAGAAACTGCATGTGTTGACAAATATGCTCATCAGCGCACATTTAACGACACAACCCTCACCGGCACCGGGGACTCGTTCTGCACACAATGCGATGGCAATAAGTAAAATAAATATGAGCATGGTGTGAGTTAGTGATTAAAATTCATTTGTTTTGCTTATGCTTCTTTCTTTGCACTAGTCCTTGTCTGGAGTATGCAGTGACATGCATTCATATAGTGCGACACGTATAGACTAAATGCAGTAAACTAACTTAGTGACACTTGATGGAGTGAATGACCCTCCTGGTGCACAGATTAGGTTTCTGTGTGTGAGCTGATAGTGAAAGGGCAACAGCAGTGGAAGGAGCGACGCGGGGCGTGCAAACTATGTGTAAATGTCTGCGCATGAGCGTGCATGTGTGTGAGGTTAATTGTGGTTCAACTGCGAGGAACAGCTGAGAGAGCTCATATATGGCACAGAGGAACAAGCCTGGTGACAGGCAGCCTGACAACACAACCTGTTTTATGGTGACAAGTGTCTGTGCGGCTGAGAGAGGGACTCACCGGGGTGGGACGCGAAAGTGTGAGAAAGAGTGAGTGTGTTGAAGAAAGGCAGGTGAGTAGTGAAGTGGCTGTCTGCCCACCCAGTGTGTTCACATGCCTCCTTTAGAATAGCAAAGAGCCTTGGTAAGCACTTTCTACACTAGGGGTGCTGATGGGAAGAGTGTCTAAGTGTGTGTGTGTGTGTGTGTGTGTGTGTGTGTGTGTGTGTGTGTGTGTGTGTGTGTGTGTGTGTGTGTGTGTGTGTGTGTGTGACAGCTGTCTATCCTTCCCACTTTCAGCCAAAGTATCAAGAAGAAAGGAAGAGTGTTTTCTGTTAGTTATGAAGCTCCGCAAAGATGAAGAGTGAGAATGTGGTATATTTAACACAAGTCTGCAAAATGCAGAAAAGTGGTATGCTTGGCTTTTTGTTTCCTGAATTGTGTTCCTGAACAACTGTCAGCCGTTCTCCAAACCAAACCAGCTCCAGGGCTACTTTAGAACCAAAAAGAGGCTAAAGCTAATGTGAATGAACCAGTACCAGAACCAGCATGTGCGAGTGCGTGTTCCTGATGCATAAGCACAGGGTTTAAAACATCAAAGGAACTCAGCTCAGTTTTCAGCAAGCAGCTAAAGGTTAGACTTATGTGTTGCTACTTACAGTAACACAAGACTCCTTTACACGGTGTCAGTACCGCTACAGAACCCAGGTGTCAATCAAGTCACTCATGTGAGGTAGACTGTAACCAAATGAGAGACAAATAGCTTAGACTCCAAACAGCGAAGTGCATTACACATTATCTACATATTTTGTAACAGAACTAAATTAAAATATTACCATACAATTAAAAAAGAGCAAACAAGAGTCATCTTTTTTTGTTAAATTGTGTTGTTTCTGTTTTTTTAAAGTTTCAAAAAGTTTCAATTAACATTTTGGCTCTACAGTAAAGTAAGCAATAATGAAATGAAGATAATTGTTAGGTGCAGCAATAAATGTGTCATTGTTATACGTTATACGTGTTTTTTCTGCCAGAACTGTCCAGAAACTGGTTTTTAACCTCAGCGAAGTTGTAAATCTTTTATCACCCAGTCTGCAGAAATAAGCTGTGAAACTGCAACACTTACTCAAGAAACTTGGAGTCTTGTAATATGTGCTGGAACCAGAAATAGGCTCGTGACCCAGGCTGGGGTCACCAGGAACCGCTGACTGTCAGAGAGATTAGCTCTGAAAAAGGAGTGGCAGGTTGAAGCTGGTTCACTTTATAATCAGGTGTTTATATTGATATTATCTAGCAATTGTTAAACATAACATAGTTGTGTAACCAGTGATGTCACATCAATTAAATAAATGAAATAACTACAGTATATCTATATATAAATATAGTGATTCCAATTAAAGAATACCTTTCTTTAATTTGCAGCTTACTGTATGGGAACTTGTTCATCACATAGTTTACATTTACTTGTCATTGGAGGGATAGAGTGACAGGAAGACGTGCAGCAACTGCAGCCGGCTGCATTGACACGGCAGCATGCGGAGCCTCCAGGACGCCAAAACTGGGCTTTGAAGCCCTGAGGCAAACAGCAGCAGTAGCCGGGGGGGTATCAAGTGTGCTGGAGCTGCCCCACTAATAAGATAAGTGAGCTAATGCTAGCGCTAGGGCTTCGCCACTCATCTCAATCTGTCGTCTTCAACAGTCTCTCAGGAATAGCTCTCAAATTTAAATGCTGCGCGGCTGCTGATGGAGTGACAGTGTGGGTCTCCCTCCGAGCGTGCGGCGGCTGCGCGGCAGTGGGAGCACGTGCGCGTTGGCTGAAGGCAATGGAAGACGCTGGCTAAGTCACATGGAACATCAGTTGACACTAGAAAAATACAGCTGCCGATAAATCTGCGACAACAGCCCTGGACTCGAGTTTCACTCTATGATTTATCTGGGTTGTTCCTTTTAGCCTCGCCATTTGGGAGCCGCGGTCTGTGCAGGTCATCTGTACAACTTACTTTTAAACTTTAATACGTATCCAAGTGCAAATGTAGAGAGAAAGAAACTTGGCTTCTCTTATCTCTGTTGTAAAAAATGGTCTCAAATAATCAGTAATTCTGTTTGGATGTTTATATTTAACCACTGATGCACCCAAAGGCTCACGCTCAAAATGTCAAGTGTCTGTTGGAAAACTGGGCTTAATTGGAATTTGTGTGTTTTAAGGTGAAAGCTATTACTCTCATTCAGTGTCTATTGATCTGCACTCGTAGCACTGATGAGTTCTGCACAGTGTTTATTAGACTGAGGGATCTGTTATGCCTATTTTCCTTGATCCTTGATAAAAGAAAACCAGTCTGTCCCAGACGTTTAGCATGTTGATGATCTGTGAGTTTTAATCCAGTGGGTGGAGACTGCTGCATGTCAACATAAGATCAATACCTTTCTTAGAGGCAGCTTTGGGTAACTTTAAGGACCCGTTTAAATACATAACGGCTAAATCCTGCTACGCAAACTTCTGCTACAGGCTTAACACCCTGGACGCCTTCGTTGCACATGTCTTGGCTCCTAACCACATGTCAATGCATCATTTCTCTAATTATAATCATCTAGTTCCATGACATCACTCACCACTCAACCATGTTCATAGACTGACAACAGGTGTTTGTAATCAAATGACAAGCGTATCAACAACAAAATAAATGCCGATTATTCAAGACCAGACTTTAATTAGAAATTCTATGTAAAAAATGATTAAACAGAGTCACTTTTTTGCGTCATTTCCCAGGCAGCAAATGTGACCTGAGCTTTCTCCACCAGAGCTTGTTTGCTAATAGCCTTGTAGACACCACACACTCTTAACACATTCATATCCCCCTCCCGATGCCCCCACTCAACTCCCGTCTCTGCCTTGAGACAACCTGGAAACCACCGCCTGAGTGTGAGGAAGCTGGCACTCCATTATAAGCACCTCAATTACAACCGTTATCAATCCCAGCAAAAGAGAGAGAGCGAAGCCGTTGTCTGTTTGACTCATCAGCGGCGGTGAGGTAGCGGCTAAAGGACAGGAAGGAGGGTCTCAAGAGAGACAAGGACAGCAATTTGTACATACGTCTGTGATTGTGTAAGTGTAAGTGCATGTGTGTATCCTCTAAAATCCATCCCCCACCCTGACCTTGATATCCTGTCGCTGTCAGTTTGTTTTATGCTCCGTATCTTGACTCCTCGCTCTCTCTTCAAAACCTTACGAACCCAATCATCTCAAATTCAGCCAACTGAAATAATTAAGGGGTTGCATGCTGCCAGAAATAAGCATGTGTATATTTTTGAAGTGGGGAGGGGACGTGTTTGAAGTTTCTGGATGCCTGCAGCTGGGTTCAACTTGTTAGGAAAACTGGGTATTGCCTTACACTTCCGTTGACATGTCTGCAGTATCGGTGGTTGTGGGTGTGCGTTACATGTCAGCCACCCCTTGGATGACCCCCCCCAAAGATGTGCATGTTTACAGAGGTGTTCTCGCAAACATTTGCCCAGTGCAGCACGACAGACCGGCCACATGAACACAAAGAGGTGTTTACAGTTATCAGGACAGCATTAGCACAAACACATATCACGCATTTTGAGGTGGTTTATTTATTCTATTAATAAGGCCAGCGAATTGAATGTTAACACGATAGGAGTTGACACGTTTTTCATATTTATATGTCATGTAGTAGATAGAAACCTGATGGATATCCATTCTAAACAACAGCTCGACTCAACACAGCTTTGCCTGTGCCACACCATATGGCAGAAACAACAACGGAAAGACATTCTGCTTGTTGACAGATGTGGACTAACTTACTCAAGCGGAAAAACACATGCTAACATATTGTTAGCATGTGGGAAGTGCACAGTGTTATTTCTCAATAAGATTCACCCACCCACCAAAGCACAAAAACACTTGCTAGTTGGCCTCCTTAAATGAGAAGACAGATAACATTATTCGGTATATTAAAAGTGCCCCCTGCTGTGGGGGGGCTGGAGACCATCCCAGCTGTCACTGGGAGAGAGGTGGGGTTCATATAACAGAATGTGAAGTCCACAGTGCTAAATGCTGCAACGCCGTGCCACCACAGAGAAGATCAGGGTGCCTCAGGCTTAAAACAACAATTTGTAGTGGTTAAAACTATAAAGGTTTTAAAACGATTGATGGGGTGTTGGTATTTATAACTATGACAATATTAGAATAATTTTAAGAAAGTAATATTTATTTTAAAAAGTTACAACATTTGAAAACTACTTTCCCACATTGCCAAGCTCAGGAACGTCATCTAATGCGAAGCTGTCTGTATGTTGTGTAGAAGGAGTAAAACACATGGAGCCTAAATCTGCCAGCTTCCTAAACCAAACTGACTCATGCACAGACATAATGAAAAATACTACACGTAAACCAATCTTCATGTTCGCTGCCTGCTGGACAGGCAACAGATACACACACATATTGCACACACACACACACACACACAAGCACACAGGCGGTTCATAAGCATGCAGACTGGGGAGCAGGCGTCCTTTTGTTAGGGGGAGAATGGGAAGTGTGAAGGACGTGACAAGGGAGATAAGTGTCCTCCGGGGCCCTGAGGTTACCCTAATGGTGTCATACATCACCACTCACAAAGCCATGCAGAGCAAAGTTGTCAATGCATGAATGCTGCACTATTACTATCGCCCATTTTAATCATGGCACCTGTCACTGCGCTAATCAACACCATAACTTCACACTGGAAATCACTCAGAAAAACTCTCTGATGCTGCTGTGTAGCAGGAACTGTATACAACAGACTGTGAGTTATGCAGATGGGATGGATGGATGGATGGATGGATGGATGGATGGATGGATGGATGGATGGATGGATGGATGGATGGATGGATGGATGGATGGATGGATGGATGGATGGATGGATGGATGGATGGATGGATGGCAGGCAGGCCACAGTGGTGACAGTGGTGAGGGGTTGTGACTTTGTAGTGCATCATTGCCCTTGTTTAATGAACACTTGGCTTTTTCTAAGCAGTTGTTGTGACAATGTTAAATGCCGCTTTTATGGACGTGCTAAAAGGGGTTTTCCTCTACTGTCAACGCCTTCGCCAGCGCATGCACACACACCAGCAGCCTGTCCAGTGTGTCCTCCTGATTCACACACAAAAAACAAATGATCCTCTGCAATCTGGAGCAGTTTCCTGCCTGTTCACACCCATACACACTCTACACGACTGCCTTTTACTTCTAGATCCAATTCGAGGGCTATATTTTCAAGCTGTTTAGAAATGACCAGATTTAAACTACTCTATATTGGGTAGGTCATTTAGGATCATTATGGCTCCAGAGAACATATTGAATGAATTTTTATTACCACAAAATAGCTTTTGTAAAAAAAAAAAAAAAAAAAAAAAAAAAAAACATTTACTGCAAAAATGCAGACTGTGGCTCAAAAGACAAGAAAACATGCAATAAGAAACATCATTAACTTAAAACATCATTATGTTGTTCAAACATCTCCGTACGGATTATAATGACCCCCTTAAACATGTGTGATTCAGGTTAACTAGCTTGTTTAACATCAAATCATTAGCTCACTAGGTTACGGGGAAGGTTTGTGTAAATTAGCTCAACTCTCTCTGTTCCCCAGACGATTCAAATTTAATAGTTGATAGTACATTTGTTGAGTAACAGGTGAGTTTAGCAAAGCAGAACGTTAGCATAAGCATTCAGGACAGAAACAGTTAAAAAACAACCGATGTTTAAAGACAACAAAAAGTCAGACTCTTACCGTTGTTTTCCATGTGCATCTATGATCCATAAAGACGCTGTCAATCGTTTAAATAATTAAAGTTGAGTTCACTGAAGAGTAAAAACAAGACAAATCCCCACAAAGTGGCACTTGTGGTTGTGTCCAAACAAACATGGCGTCGAACCAAATATAAGACACAAGGTTGACGACGGCTGGTTCACCCAAACTGTAAAAGCTACGTTTCTATTTTCTACTTTAATTTCTATTCATTTTTATTTTACTTGTGTTCTTCTCTTGCATTCACTTCCAGTATCATATCATTAAATTCGACGTGTATTTACTTCAAATTTGCAGATCAAAAGTGCTTTCATATAATATTTAATAAGAAGGCATATTTAAAATATTAGCCTTGATAGAAACTATACAAATACCTTTGCCAAAGACCAACAATAAATATTATTTTGTTTTAGTATTTAAAACTACCCTGCATGTTGATCTAGTTCACTAACTTGTGCTAAAGAGGTTACTCATCTGATGATAGCAGCAAGTTCCCAAAGTTGCTGAAATGTGTGTCAAAAATGGAAAGTGCTGTACATCATGATTGATGTTGGAGCCGTGCTATAACCTCCTCCAGTGGCATCACTTCAGCCGCCTCCATGTATCTTCTTTCAGACTGTGACACTATGTAGATATGTGCTCCAAAATAAGACGGATATGTTGCTTGAGACCCGGCAAAGCAAGAGTTATGGTGGCAACTGGAGAGGGGCTGGTAAAATATGGAGGATTTCTAACTATAAAGATACTGATAGCTCAATATGAGCAATGGAAACATTCGCGGTGTCTGTTTCGGGCCCGTTGGCCCTGTTTGGGTAGCACTGGAGAGGCTCCGGGTCCGGTTACAAACTATTAGCATTCCTCTGGATCGAGGCTGAGGATCGGCTGGCACGCGGCTGCAGGGACTTGCCCTTTCGCTCAGACAGGAGAGGGACCAGCGTGGAGGTAGTGATGGAGATCTTAGATAGAGAAAGAAAAGAGGCAGAAAAGGACACACGTTTAAAGAAAATGTGACAAGCCATATTGAAACTGGGCCACGGAGTGGAGCGGTTCTGCTGTCACCGCGTGTCATTAAGAAACCTGTTTTACCTAATGAGGTACGTTACCGTTAATCACATGCTCATTAGGAGTGACGTGTTGAAGAGAGACGCAGCGATGGCAGACACACACACACACACACACACACACACACACACACACACACACACACACACACACACACACACACACACTCACTACAACACAACACGTGCGACGTCCCCTGACGATGAGCCGATTCTAAAGCGAACACACTTAGAAATCTCAACAATATGTGCAACTAGACCACAGATTTTTTTTTTCCAGATGAACCCTCCTCATCATTATCCACAGCTTAGGTGGTCATTTCCCCGGGACGAGAGAGAGCCCACGCCGGGTTAAGGATTCAGAGATTCTGGTTAATGGCGCACAAGCTTCCCCTTCCTCCCTGGGTGCCATTAGCACCTCATTTTAAAGGAGAGTGATGGGCCAGGCTTGCAGGGTTATCTAGCCTATCTTTTAATCATAAATGAGACCCCTCCCTCTTCCCCCTCTTTACCTCCCTCTATCTGCCTTCTCTCCCCCTATGTGGGTTGAGGAAAGTGCCGTGTCAGCGCCCCCCCCCCCCCCCCCCCCCCCCACCCCCCCCCCCCCCCCCCCCCCCCCCCCCCACACACACCTTCTGTCCCTTCCCGTTCTTTCTTTATGCTTTTCCAGCCCATCGCTGATCGGGGGCATCAGTTCCAACGAGGTGACTCTTGCGCCATCACTTAGGAGCGGCCGAGTCCTCCTCCGTCCAGGACAATGGGGGAGCTGACGCTAAAGCAGGAGGGCTGTGGAGGCAGAGAGGCACCGGCAGGGTCACGCCAATGACAGGAGGCCTTAAAATGGCTTCTCAAAAGTCTCGCCTCAGAGTGGACGATCCTCCAGCTGCTGGTGATCTTAACCCATTGTGCTATAAACATCCTCTGCACTTTACAAACTGCCCTTCACATGCAGTACATACACTTATACGCACTCCTTCTGCTTCTTTGTGGGCTGTTAAGTTTATGTGCATCATTTGGAAAAAAATATGAACCTGCACTTGAAAAGTTTTGGACGAGTTGTTAGAGGAAGGGAGTGGTTTTATGATACATGTTCACCTGCAGGCCGGGGCACCGATTTCCAGTGCTCATCACCATCGCACACACCGTCTCCACCTCAGTGGCCCCTAGCCTTCAGTCATTGTCTCTCGCTGCAGTCCTGCAGGGGGTAAACGTCAAACTCTCCAAATTGGATGAAACATTATGGGAAATATTATGAGGCAGCCTGCTGGTGTGATGGCTGGGGGCTCCTGGTTAATTGAGTTGTTGCCTGTGCTGAATACTGAGCAGGAGGTGAGGACGGCAGATGAGTCGGTGGGACGCTGGCTTTTTTTTACCTTTTTAGACATTTCATTTTTATTGGTTAATGTTCTATTAGAAGAGGGAGGAGAATAAAATACGGACAGAATGGGAGACAAAGTATCTTATCTGTAACCACTGTGACTTTAAAACAGCTGTTACTGTGTTAGGTTTGTACTAAGTGAGAGAAAACAATAAACTTGACACCAAAGTCCAAAGTCCATCAAGTAGTGGCTCCAAAACTTTTTCCAGTGGAGTCGCTGAATGACTTCCCATCTTTAAGCCTGACACACAGAAATCTTTTATCCACAATATTAGTTGGAAAAGGAAGACAGAACTGAAATTTTAAACAGTTGAAGCCAAATGAAGTACTTTTGATCATCGTCGCGACAAGGCTGAGAAGTAACATTTAGTCATTAATGTCAAAGCAGATATGTACCCCAAGATTTATACATGAGCATTAAGGGAAGCCTATTAGTAATGTGGCTCATCCTAAATCAGAGTCACTGCGATTGAGTAATAATGTTATGCAAATATATTCAGCTGGGAAATTTTCTGATGATTATTACATGTAGATTGGTCCCAGTAGCTCTTGCTGGTTTGAAAATATGCTAAATGTACAATTGATGGGGCTGCGTGAGGAAACTAGGGTTTGTACACTTTGTCACATGTATTTCAGAGAAGAATGTTTAAATTTCACCAGTGAAATACTTAGTTTTCAGTTAGTTGACCATCCAACCAAGTAACATGGACATCATGCAACATCTGTGTTGCACCAGTTTCTTGTGAACTAGTCATGCATACTTTTAAAAACAGGCTGACTGCTTGAACTACTTGCCTGTGAGGAAGTGTGAGTTTCCAGGCACTACTTCGTCTCCATTTCTTGATGGGCCGGTGTCCTTTATCGGCGGAGCACATCAATTCAAAGGGGACATCGATCAAAGACGCCTTCTTGTCAGATTGACCAGCTCATTAGCTGGACTTAATATACGCCGAGGGAGCTCTGAGGCCTGCGTGTCGATGCTGCCGGCTGTGGAGCAGCGCTGGTACCGGTGCCGAAAAAAGACAAAGCATTTGCCAATTAGGACCTTTTTTATACGAAGCTAAAATAAACAGTTGTGCATGCGCTTCTGAACACTGTCGAGCATTTTGAACGCCTCCGACTGCCGTGTGCGTCCTGTATCACGGCCGTTCAGGTTAAAACAATGCTTCCTCCCACTGATGTAAACATCCACTCCAGAGCAAAGCAGCGCGCCCCAGCTGACAGCGCGCCTCGTCGGGCCGGCCCACTCGCAGATGAGGCCAACATTGTGCCTATTGTCTGACTAAATGGTGGCCGCAGACAGAAGAAAAGGGAGAAACTCGTGTAAACACGTTGCAGCTTTAGCATCTCAATGCCACGGCATGGGTGTCTGCTGCTCAGCCATGCGTTGTGCCTGCTGGCGTCACGCGATCCCGGCCCGACAAGCGCCGGACGCGGTCCGGCCGACTGGACACAACATCGAGATCAGAATCTCCATCAAAAGTAGCACGGAAAGGTTCAAGAGCGGATCGTGATCATTAAAAGGGTACCAAATATTACGGGTTGCGGTCTCTGAGCAGAATGAAACTCCCCCAAAGTGTATTGAACTCCTGGCACTGAGAGCAGCTGACTGCGTTGACCTGGCTGGAGGTCACCGCATGTAAAGAGATTCAGGGGGATTTTACCATTTCTATGGGGCCCCATTCACGGCCCCTTTCCTGTTATTTATATCTGTTAGGTTGCTGTCATGTTGTGCTTTGCATTGAGGAGACAAGAGACACAAACAACACGCTTTCTGCAGCTCCAGATGGTTGTTCTGCCTTAACGCCTTTAGCTTCTCCATGTGGATCACAAAGGCGCTGCTGGCTGAATTGTTGCAGTCGCACAAATGTATACACACATTTGACCTCTCTCTGTCCTCTGTATTTACCTTTCCAGGCAGTCAAATTTTAAGAGGGACAGGACTCCTCTGTCTGTGGTAATTACTGGCTAAAGACGCTCCTTTATTAGTGTCTAGTTTTGTAATGCTGCCAAATAACACTTTATTGCCCTTTAATTAAATATTAATGGTAGTGTCATTACATCTTCATTCATAATTAAACAGCTACTAACGACTGATATTGCATATTAATGTAATTAAACACCAGTGAAATGTGTGTGTGTGTGTGTGTGTGTGTGTGTGTGTGTGTGTGTGTGTGTGTGTGTGTGTGTGTGTGTGTGTGTGTGTGTGTGTGTGTTCAAAGCCCCTGCTTCACTGTTAACAAGTAACTATTCAATTTAAACAGTAAAATGATAGTGTCTCAATTACAAAGCAAAGTCAAAACTGAAATCTTTTTTTTATACATTTTGTTTTTATGCAGTGTTGTGCACATCAATTTTACAAATTTTCTTAATTCCCACATACACCCCAGACAATAATGCCCACATTCAGAATCGCTAAATTCATTATTATGTCTTCAGGGGTTAAGAGCATCACAGCCCTCCTCCCACCACCGACTGATCAATGCTCCATTAGGAACTAAGGGAGGGAGTGTTAAGTAAAAAGGCCTCAGTTGCAGCTCCACTGACCCCCTGCTGCAGATGGAGATTACAGGAGCAACCCCCCTACCCGGCCGCCCCCCCGACCTCCCCACTCGCTAAGATGAGCTAGGTGGATATGACTCACGAGTCCAAAGCGGCTTTTGTTGTCAACTTTACGAGCAGGAAGTTTCTGTCCTGGAGGCCGAGGTGAAGACAGGCAGAAGCAGCGGCCGCCATCTTTAAATCCCCCTCAGTGACGTGACCCTTGACACAGCCTCAGAGAAGGTCAGGAAAAACTTATCTCTCAATGAATAAACTGGTGCCTCTTTAAGTCAGCGTGTTAATAATTGCCTGGAGTCTGTGCTTTGGCATTCTCAAAGTTAGACTCCAGGCAATTCCCACACTGTTGCTCTTTAATCCAGCAGCAACGGAATGGAGGTCAGCGCACATATTAGGACGTATGCATCAGTAGTTCATTTGGAAGAATAATGAATCTATGGTATGATATTTGGCGAAAATGAAGCTTTTCTACAAAAACCTAAAACCTCTTTCTCATTTAACTGAACATCTGGACAAAAGTGGATGAAGGAAAAGTCTCAATGTTGGATCTAACGCAGGTATTGAAGTCAAAAGGTTTCTACAGTGTAATAGTGCACTTTCAAGACGCTGTACAAGGAGGTTTTGGAGAGATCTGCAGCCATGTGGAAATCTGCACACCAACGGGCCGCCCTGCAGCCTAATCAATTGCTCAGAATCCAGTGTTTTCATGCAAACCACGGGAGGAAAGCAAAGAGATGAGCGAATGTTTTCCACCCAGTAATGAAAGTCAAATTCACCAGGGCACTTGGCGGCACTACACAGGCTGCAGCTATTAAAAGTCAATCGCGGTGTCTGCTGCGTAAACAAATAGCTATGATTATTCCAACCTGCCATCCTCCAGCATTAAAACATCCTTCAATTAGGCAGCACTGTTACACACACAGGCCCAAACAAAGCTCTCTCCCCTCCTCTCTGTCACGTACCATCAGTCCCACCATGCTGCTCCCGCTCGCTCGCTCGCTCTCTCGCTCGCTCTCTGCACACCTTTCACTCATCACGATGTGTCAACTGTTTGCAGGAGCGGGAGCAGGGACGACTGGCTCTTTGACCCGCACCGAGATGGCAGCGCCGCTGCAGACACACAGGCCTCATTGTTTGTGGGTTGGATCAATCAGAAAACACCTTAGGGTCTTTCTTTTCTGAACTTTGGCCACACAGCTGGACGGGTGAGAGAGGGTCAGGGGAAAAAGCTGTTCCAGAGACACTGGCCCCGTTTCACCCGTCTCGCACTTACGTGACAAAAATGCCAGCGTTCTAATAAAATAATCAAGTATAAAAAAGCTAAAAATGTCACCAACAGCTTATGTCATGCAGAGTTAAGGGAACTAACAGCCCTCAGTCCTTGTGTTTCCACTTTATGCTGTGTAACAGGCGGATCATTTACATTTTTCCATCTTGTAAGCAGACAAATCATGTGGATAACTTCACCCACGGCAACAAAGTCAGTCTGTCTGATCATAAAATCAAACGCTAAAAATGGTTTTCTGTCCACTCTGGATTTTGACAGTATATTTGGCATCTGGATGGCAGCATAAGAACCATAGCAACGACATGTGACACTAGATGCTTGGTCCAGAAGCGTTTTTACACGTTTTAGATGCGTAAACATGAAAGACATGACGCCTTTAAACTGCCTTTGTGCCTCTGAGCACACCAGCCCTCTAATTAGTCACAATTGAAGCTCTCTCTCTGAGATTTGTGAGCACTAATTTAATCTTCAACTGATTAAATTATTTAGGTTGCTTCATATACTTTGTGAAACATGTGACAAGCCCCCAAGAGATTTCAGCTTCATCTTAAATTAGGCCCATGTTTCTGTCCAGCATAACGAGCGAGACAAACACTAATCTAATTGATTACCATCATGAAACTCCTCAGTTCATGCAGTTGGATTCAACACAAGTCAAATCCAATATAGGTGGTATTTTCTCAAGAATAAACCTTTTCAAAGTAAAATCACATCTTTAAGTGTCAGCAATCTAAAGCTATGGACGCCTGCAGCCCCACGCAGGTCACTCTCAGATGAAGAGGAGCCATTGTGCTTCGTGCTGCTCGCTGCATCTATTTATCTTCAAGGCGTAACATGAATCTTCCTTTCAAATTGTTGGAATGATTCGTCTGTAGATGCAACACAGTGATGAGAAACATAAAGGGCAAATCTTTATCTGAAATGCAAATCTTAACACAACAACAGAAAACAAATTGATATTTTTTGTTTTTATTTTTAATTGTTCTGGTGGGAGTTCTGCTGATGCTCGGTTCCTCGGAGTGGACCTTGAGAACCGAAGGTTCCGTCTAATCACAATGAGCTCCTGAACTCTGTGAACTACTGGAATCTGTTTCATATTGACACCGTGAGACTAATAAACGCTTGAGTCCGTCCAATCAATAATCATCTGTCTGTCTTTAAACACGGGTCTACTTGAAATCAACAGTGTTGAAAATGTAAACAAAGGCAGCAGCAACAACAGCTGCATACTCCATCCACATAAAATTGTCACAACGCAGCAAAACACTGCATTTTGAAGAAAACATTACTGTAAATCATCCAGTAACGTCAGGTCTAATCTTACACATATTGAAGATGCCTGATGTAAACATGTGCTTCCCATCCTCGCTGACAACTGAGAAATGCTTCTAAAAGGAAGTCAGTGTATATGTTATGTGGGTTGCTCAGATATACACACATTGTGTGTCATCACACTGAATAGAAGCAGCTGATATAAACTCATCCTCGTCAGACCACAACCAACCTGGGTTCACATCCAAAGTAGAGTTCGGTTCAGAAGGACCACGTTGCCCAGAGCCAAGATCCCACAGCCAACCGGGCCTCAGCCGCACCTGACTGGATGCGCCCCCGCTTCCAGGTTCTAACAGCCGTCCTGTCTGCTGCAGCAGCTGAGCCGCTGTTGGTGGATCAACGCCGCGGCCCAAACAGGCTATTTAAACAGTCCTTCCAATAACAAAAACCGCGGTGCACAGGAGCTGTACATTCACCTGCAACATGGGCTCAATACGCACCTCCACACGTGCACGCACCCGCACACGTGCACGCATCCACACGCGTGCACGCACCCACACACATGCACGCACCAGCGCACGCACCCACACCCGTGCGCTGCTCCGACACCTGGGCTCCGCAGACAGACACAGGCTCCGGCACCTGTGCAGCCGGTCCCCAATGCGTCTGTGGAGAAATCACAGAAAAGACAATGAAAAATGCTGGCTGTTCAGCGGAAGATTGGATTACGCTAATCGAATCTGAGGGAGAATTGTTACAGAACATCATGGGAAAACATATCTATTATGGAGGCACATTAGCAGGTCCATTTGTCTGAGGTTTTAGTCATTCTGTAAGAAGCTAAATTCAAACTGCAAGTCTTCGGCCCGTAGCGAGTTTTCAGACGGACTGCGTGTTTTAAATCAAACACCAGAAGGTCAAAGCTCTCCGGAGGTCGCGCTTTTACACATCTCTGCATTCTTTGTGCAAAATAGATTTTTTATAACTCAATAAACTTGTTTTGAGGCAACAGGCCTTTATGGTAATTGAATAACTAAACAGGATGCTTCAGTGCTACTGCAACAATCTCCACCCAGCCGAGGGCAAGAGGCTCATTTTGACTGGCAGCGTGGATACTCCCCGTCTATTAGTGCGTTGGAGACAACGGGGGAGCGGAAAGTTTCTGACCTGCAAGTGATACGTACGCGCACAGAGGCGACAGTGTTGGAGAGCGTAGCTGTACAGGAAGCTGAACATTTGCACTGAGCTGAGCTGCTCTCATGACCTTGACCCCTTCTCAGGTCAGAAAATTCTCACGTCCCAGCGGCGATGAGTGAATCTAAAGGTCTGTGAAACTAAAAGAGAACATATAGGTTTGATTTTCCAATTTCTATAATTGGAACTGGGAGGAAAAAGCCTCCTAGTCTGACACATGACTGGGCATCCTTCTCCTAAGTCATCACAAAGAGAAAGCAAAAGCTCAGCGGCCCTTTCACTGCTTTTAAAGCAAACCGTCCACTTCTGTGATTTGTTTTTCTTCTCTCACAAACACGACTCGTTCATTTGCAATTTGTCTGTGTGCAGTTTACAAAGAAAAACAACCTTTGTGTTCCACAAAAAAAAGGCCACGCAGACAAAGCCTGCATCTGAAAAAGGCCCGATTAACACGTACTGTAAGTGGGCTCAACATTTGCAATAACACTGCTAATCTATGC
>NC_040884.2:4539658-4644658 GCF_900634795.4 Betta splendens
CTGCGTCGCCTCCAGTTGTTTCGCCCCGAGCTTTCATAATATTAATCAGAATGTTGCTTGGCCTCATCTCGGCATCCAATTTGTCGTTTTTATCAAATTACATCCCATGATGAAGTCGCCGTTCCAAAAATGTCCCTTCACAGAGAACTCGGCACATTACTTTGTGAATTTCAAATGTAGTTCTGTTTCCAGGGAACCTCCTGTGACCCCTATTATGGATTCTAGACCTGACGTCAAAGAGCGAGACAGAGATTTAATTTGTTGACGATTGCCACCGATCTCCTTTAAACGTCTTTTAATTGATAACGGCAAGAGAGAGTGGTGAACTTTAAATAGACATTCTAATTATCGGCTTTAAGAAGCAGGGGCTTTTTGGGAAATGTTATGGCATTTGGAATGGGATTAATGGGCGAGCGAGGCGCTGGCCACCCCGCAGCTAAATGACATTAAAGAGGGAGATGAGTGGTGCCGCTGAAGGGAGCAAACCCACTAGTCACAGGAGCCAGGGCGCCCACTGCCTTGGGCACACACACCGTGGGGTAACGTGGGGGGGGGGGGGGGGGGGGGGGGTATTACATTATCTCCACTCCTAGACTTCATCACACGTGGATGCAGACACTCTGCAGCAGCGCGGCCGTGCATCACCCACGCTGTTCTGTTTAAAACGCAGGTGAACAATTGATGTGAACTATTAATGAGCTTCTGTCTAAATTAACTGGTCATAAAACTAATAAACAACACAATGTCCTAAAAAAGTCACAAACACCTGGAAACCTATGGATGTAGTAACTGGTACAGAGTAATTTGGCAGGTGTGGACCATTTTTCCTGCAGGAACAGGGCAGATTGAGTTTACACATTGAGATGTCTGCTCATTACTGCTGCATTGGCCGACTTCTACTGATGCTCCACATAAATGACTGAACAACAACGGCTTGAAGCAGCAGAGCAGCTCCAAATCTAATGCACCACCACTGGGATGATAGTTTAATGCTTGCATGTGGCTTCTTTAATGTTGCATGTTCGTCAGTTTACCAGTAGACTAATATTTTGTCACAATGTTCTCTGGATTCAGAACATTTTCTGTATTTGTGACTTACATAAAGATGGGATCATCTCACTGATGTTGAAGAAGATGCTCACATGCTTCTTTCGCCACCGTGATGTTGCTAACAGAAGCTTCATTATCAGCCCAGCGCTGATGCCGTAAAGCGTTAACTACCCAGTCTGACTCAGTTAGGTCTTAACACACATCTCAAGCACAATAATAACCCTAACGAATCAAGGCTCTCAGTGTGTCTCGGGGGTCTTGCTGGGTGTTCCAGACACACATCCAGTTCCCTGTGGTCTCAGACTGGAGGCAGAGGCTGGAGGCTCAACGGCAGCTCTGATGGATCAGCTCAAGGCAGACGGCAGGAGATGGAGCCCGGCCTCGGGGTTGAGAGCCAGGCATGATGATGGGTCCACAGGAACTTTTTTATTGGGTGCCTTTTAAAGGCATAACTACATATCGCGGAGAGGAGCCGTTTTCATTGCATGTACACCTGCAATGCAGGATAAATAACCATTGGATGTCTACACAGCTACAAATGAGGAAAAGTATGGGCAATGTTTCCTCTAAGCTCACTCCTGAATTTCTTAAAAAATGCCTGAAACGTTTCATTTAAATTTTGACTATTTTTCACATTTGTATGTGTAGAAAACAAAGTGACCACAGGCAAAGTTGCTCAATGATTGAACAGGGATAGTTTGATGAAGGGCCAGAGCTGGCCTGCGGACGTCACTTTGGTTGGGCCCCGGGCAAGAGGATGAGACCTGGGGAGAGTTGAGATGAGGCTGTCACACTTCCCATAGATCAGTCATTATCACTAATCCAGTCACAGCGCTGGGATCAGCACCAGGCCCATTCATCTAGAACCGTCATTAACAGAGCTAAATGAGAGCTGCCTCTGCTAATGAGGTAATGAGAATTTCTGTGCAAGCATGTGTGTGTGTGTGTGTGTGTGTGTGTGTGTGTGTGTGTGTGTGTGTGTGTGTGTGTGTGTGTGTGTGTGTGTGTGTGTGCGCGCAGCGAGAACCTGCAAGGACAGAGACAAATCTGTGAAATAAAGACAAGCTGATGCATAAAAGAAGAAACAGGGATGGACAGACAGTGAGACAGACGCCGTGGACAGATGACGGACAGGAACTCGGACCAATCTGGACCATCGCGACCTGTGTGTGAATCCATTTGCAGCGCTCCCATCGGCGGGTCAGTACCGCTCGCCCGTCTCTGCCAGTTGTGTTTACTGCTCTCACTCACCACACGTAAACAACAGCCAGAGTTGTACTTGTTGGCGATGGCGCTTTAATTGGACGCAGCCTCGGATGCATGCACGCAGCTGTTTTCTTCTGCTAATTGCGATACCACCAGGGTAAACATTATTGTCCTCTCAGTTAGACCCCGACGCAACACAAAGCGCTGCCCGAGCTGATGTCGTGCCTCGCTGTGTGACATAAATCAATTATTTATGCCCACGAAGCTTCAAAATGTTTATCTCGCCTCGTGGTACATGAGGCCGAGGCCTCAGAAAACAAATAGAAGTTTGTATCAAAGGCGCACGGGTGTAAACAGCGAGAGTGGACGAGTGGAAAGACGACGTCCAACCACCCGAGGGATGTGGTGACATGCGGCGGGAGCCAGTCATCGACTGCAAACGCACATCAAACGAGCCGCACATCCCTGGGTGCCTCATGCACAAACGCAGGAGGAACTGAACAGGCTTTAAGATCAAGGTGGAGTCAGAGGAAGCAAAGACGAAAAGCAGCTCAGAGAGAGAGCGGGCGATCGAACACGAGCCCCGGGTGGTCGGAAGTGAAGACGGATGAGATGTCATATAGATCAAGTATGTAAACAGAAACTCAGTGTAAATATTTAGCTATGGAACACACACACACACACACACACACACACACACACACACACACACACACACACACACACACACACACACACACACACACACACACACACACACACACACACACACACACACACACAGACTTTGAAGCTGTGCCTCAACCGGTAAATCCAACTTATATCAATACAATACATCTAAAACGTCATGTTCATGTGTTCATGTTTTGTCTCAGTGTGATGCAAACACCAACACGCCTCATCATCACTCATCCTCACACGCGCCTCACTGCCGTGGACACGGGCTGCTTAGTATGTGACACACGGGCGTCCTGGGAACACAAACAGCAGCGGCTTTAACTCGTAGCGCTGAGCAGAGTCTTTTAAGACTGGGGGGATAAACAGAAAGCAGAAGCAGCCTATTGAGAGTCTGAAACAATGAGCTTCCCCCGGTCCGTCGCACTAATCCAGGGATCAAACCCACACAGCGCAACGACAACACACCCACAGCCGCTCACACATGTTTAGATGTGTGCTAGCGGCGCCGCACACATGTGCAAACAAATATTTTTCACCCTCAGAAAACATCCTCTGAGCTGCTGCCTCCACCTGCTACTCTTTAAGTGGACACATTGATTTTTCACAAAAGAGTTGCTGCACAATTGACTGGACAATAATAGATGCAACAGAAACAAAAGATGTGTTGACGGCTCTGCAGCAGCCCAGCCTCCGTCAACCTGTTAGCATGACGCGTGCGCGCGGCCTCGCTAGCGCCTCATCACTATGCTAAGTGTCTGCAGATTGTTGTGCTCGTCTTTCGGGGGGCGCGGGGGGCGCTCGGCCACGCGGAGGCTGCTGGTCTCCGCGTGACACCCGCCCTCATGGTGTTGCACATGGCCCTCCATTAATAAACAAATGAAGGGCTCACCCTGGAGGTCAGGCGAGCTCAGCTGGCGCATTTGCCGCGGCGATGTGCCGGCTCACTGGGATCCAAAATGGCCACCCGCCGCGTCTGCCTGTCAGACGGCTGCTAACCTTGTCTTTGGTGACGGGCAGGAGGGCAGGGGAGGGGAGGGGGGGGGGCACGCAAAGGGGGCATGAGCTGCCCTCCTTCCCTTCCCCTTCGCTGATTAGTGTGAGTGACAAAGTGGAGCAGAGAGTCCACTCGGGCCTTCATAATAAATCTATCAGGGAGTAATAGAATTCCATCAATCCTCGCTCCTCAGTCCTCCTGCCCTCCCTCCTGCTCCACACTCCTCGGGGGTCACCACGTCGGGGTGTGTGTCTGTGTGGTGGTAGCGGTAAGAATGGTGGAAGGGGGATGGGGGGGGGGTCCAATCCTCTGGGATTGTACAACTGTTATTATTCAATTACGCTCCCTTTTCTTCTCAGTTAAAAGACCATGATATCATTATCACTTAATGAATATATATAATTGGATCTTGGCTGCCGCTTCCCCCTGGTCTGATGAATACCACTCACTATTCATTCGGCCCCTGCTCATCCTCCTCCGCCCTGCATCCATCACAGCGGGCTGTGGAGCTGCAGACGGAGACGACGCCGTCAATAGAGCGAGTTTGGAAACGATCTCTGCGTTGGCGCAGCGTTTGGTCACACGGAGGTGCAACAAAGAAGAGTTTCACATGGAGGCAATCACATGACGCAGGCCTTGCAGACAGGATCAATACGCATCAGACGCACACTGGATTTTACAAAACCATGTCAGAATTTACATGCAAGTACTGGGATTTCCAAGTTTTGTTTGCAGAAACCCATTAAAGCCACTCATGGGATCTGGATTCTGGATCTGGAGGCTGAACAATAACTACGCCGTCCCACTTTGTTCCTACTTATAGAGAGTCCCAGTGAGTCCAGACCAACTCCCAGAGGACATTAGCAGAAGCAGCAGAACCTTGATGGCCACACGTCTGTCAGCCGCGCTCATCAATACCCTCTCAGTTTTCATGGAAACAATTAGAGACGACGGTGACTTTTAGCCGCACTAAAAACATTGATTTAGCATTTGTCCACTTCATTTGAAGCGAGACGGGCGCGCGACAGGGAAGGGAGGCTCCAAGGCCTTTGAACAGACAAAAGCGGGGCGCATTTATCCGCCTCCCATTCAGACGTCGGCCTCTTGTTGCGAGTCAAAAGCTATCGTTCCTCCCCTTCACATTGTTGCGGGTAAATGTGGCATGTGAGCATGTAGAGAAGCCTCACGCGTCATCAATCCTGCTTAGAGACGACAGCGTTGGCACGGTGGCAGCGACCCCCAGTCCAGCTGCCCCCCCCCCCCCCCCCCCCCCCCCCACACACACACACACACACACACACACACACATTCTCAGCCATCCCCACCTTTGCTCACAAACCCTAATTTCCCATCAGCCCCCGACCCCCCTGAACCCAAGGCCCAGCACCCGGTCTCACTCACTCGCCCGTCCCTGCCATACATCACTCCAAATTAAATTTACATTAGACCCTCCTCTATCAAAGAAGCCCAAAGAGGGGCAGAGAAGGACTGAGATGGAGAGGCTGACATCATTACCCGGCAGCAGAGCACATGACCGTCATCTATTAAACCCTTTTATACACATGTCTCAGGATTTTACCAAAGTTCATGCATACCTAAGTGCAAGTTTGTGTTAAAAATTAAAAGCTCTTTTAGGAGGACAAAGGACTTTCTGAACTGTTGTCTTTGAGAGGGGCTTTATTACCCCCAACCATGGACGTCTGGCATCGATATAGAACCCCCCCCCCCCCCCCATCACATTTTTTCCCTTCCTCTCACCTCTGGCTCTTGCTGCCTCTTCCCCATCGTTCTGCTGCGAATATTAACCTTCAGCAGCACATCAGTGTTTCCACTCACCCACTACTTAGTCCTGTTACCGTGAAAAGCTAAATAAGTAGGAGACCTCTCTGTGAAGCTACGATGTGGAGATGTGCTTCTATTTCTGTGACCAATCATGAGAATATTCACAAAGTGCCGTAAACCAACCCAGTAGCTCTTCGTTTGCTACCTGTTTTTTCTCTATTTCTATCCCCAAGCAGTCGGAGCAGGTGGGAACCATCCCTGAGCCTGGTTCTGGGGGCTTCAGCCCATTTTCTATATAACTTCAAATAGTGGATTAGTTCTACAGCGTATTGCAGGACCAGTGGGTCCGCCGCGCCCAACGCTGCTGCTTTGCTGCATATGACGGACTTGGCTGTCATGCATGTTGCGCCCTGTGCCTTGTGCTCCGCGCTGCTGCTTTGCATTCCGCCGCGTCGCGTGGTGTCAGATTGTGTTGTAGCGCGTCACGTTGCATTACGCTGCAGCATGTCGCGCTCCTCGCTCTCCCCTCCGTCTGCATCAGTGATGTATTAGACAGAGTGTTACCTCCCCTCACCGTTGGGGATATATTTGCATTGGAGCGTCTGAAAGCAGCTGGAGTGAACCAGCTCAGTAAAGGCACCTGAGTGCTGAGCGCTTACTCTTTAATTGCTTCATTATCGCCTGTGCTAATCCCTCTCCAATTTCGACACTCTCATTTTCCACACTAATTTGTCCTGGTCCCTCTCCGGCTCTCTCCTCACAGTCTGCAGCACTATGGCACCTATTTGCTTTCCAAGGCAATGATAACAATTAATGCAGCAGTCGGCGGCGCTTGTTTCATATAAACCTGTTTTAGCCAACTAAACAAGGGGCTGCTGATAAACAGACTCCGGAGCCAAGGCGCAGAGCTTCACGGCACCATTTGTCTCTCTAATTAAGCTTTAATTACAACTGTGTATGCTAATACGCTAAACATTTGCATAGAACATTCACACAACTTTCTGCTTTCTCTTTAGGAGTGCTGCAGAAGGCGAAGACAACACCGGCGAGTCCTGCACTGAGTTAAAGTACATGTGGGAATTGCTGAGAATTAAAAACAAAGCCACAGCAACAGTTTTCTCTGACAAACTGTTTATTTTATATTGTTAGGTATCAGCAAACAAAGCCTGAGCCTAGAATTAGCCGCTAATTTCTCAACTCCAAAACATTGTATTACATTTTAACCCTAATTGCACTGATGAAAAATACACTTGACAAAGGTACATGTTGATGTGTTCTCGGTTTAGTCTCAGTTATACTCCATCCTTAGTAAGAGTGCACATTAGGATCCCAATGGAATGGAATGAATTTATGCTTGAAAATAGTTCATAATAATAAGAATCATGAACGGATTGAATGGGAGAATGACTTTACGGCCTGAGACCCGAAGAGTTCAAGCACTAACAGCAGCTGGCCAGATGTGTGCAAACTGGACAGGGTTTCACATCATTTGTTTTGTGGCTTTTTAGTCATTTTATACTTATACTACTATTTTTACA
This sequence comes from Betta splendens, assembly GCF_900634795.4. Taxonomy (NCBI): domain Eukaryota; kingdom Metazoa; phylum Chordata; class Actinopteri; order Anabantiformes; family Osphronemidae; genus Betta; species Betta splendens. The sequence goes on from NC_040884.2 coordinate 4,546,907, forward strand.
TTTATGCCTTATTGTGTTTGTAAAATTTCACCCCTGACCTCAGAAGCAGCAGTTCACAATATGACATTAGGGTCCATGATTTCAGTCAGCAAACGGAGCCATCGTGAAAATTTTTATGTTAAATTATTCTTTTTATTCTTTGTGAATAATCTATTAAATATTAAAGATCAAAGCTTCAAAAACTCCAGATTAATTATGGAATCAAGTGATGGCTGTTGTGCAAACCAGCGGAGATTTTAGTTTACGTCGATCTAAAGTCCGCTCTCTTCGATTCAGGTCTATGCTTCTGACTGCATTGGCCCCACTCTCTGCTCCAATGAGGCGTTGAGCCACACACCTAACTTAACTACATGGCACTGAATCATTAACATACAAATGACCTGCAGTTATCCTGTGATCTGGGTCCCAAATGCCACCAAATGCTAAAGAACTACTATCTGCAGATAAGTAAGCCGGCCGGCTCTGTTAAATAATTCCTCATCATGCCATTTTGGCTAAAATCAAGGGGTTTAATTGGCCATTAGGAGATATACCACTGACATTTAAGGTTAGTGGTAGAGGTGATGACAATAATAGTGGCGGCAGAGGGCTGTGAAATGAGGGCTGAGGAGGAAACAGACACACACACACACACACACACACACACACACACACACACACACACACACACACACACACACACACACACACACACACACACACACACACACACACATTCACGTCCAGTGGTGGTGGAAATGACACATAGTCCACGCTATTGTAAGTGGAGTGGTGATTCTTTCCTATAGGATGACCTCATGACTCACTCCCTCACTGCTTCCAGGAAGGAATCGCTGTAATGCACGACACCCATAGGGAACCACCACTGCTAATGACAAATATAACAAAAGCATGAAAAAAACATTTGCTCCATTGCATCATTTATTGTAATTTTTGGCATCAGTTACAACACTCAGGGCTCCAAGACATTCAGGGTCAAAGGTCGTAGCCTTTGAGCCCTGGCACAGCGAACCTTTTCGTCCCTTTTGTGTTATTCAAAAATCTATTTTGTTTTCTTTAACTTTTTAAAGCTAAATAACTAATATTTTGCGCATTTTATAAGAAATTATGTAAAACGGGGCAATCTTTTCATTTCAAATGTGTCAACTGCGCAGTAGCTGTTTCAGGTGCAGCGCCTTGTGTTAATTTAGAAGAGCCTGGTGTTACAGATCGTTTGCTGCGTGCTAAGGTATTACACACTCGTCATCGTGACTCCTAACTGTAAATAATTCCTCTCAGGTGCGGAGCTGCGGCTGTGGAGCCAAAATTAAAATAGGTTTTTCCACTTTGGCTTCATCTCTCACTCCTGTCACGCAGATTGAGACAGCGGCGCCGAGGAAGACGAGACTGAATCAACTCTGAAAACAGAACAAATAATATTTCCCTTGCACATCATCTGTCTGACAGAAGGCTGCAGAAGGAGAGGAGAAGAGGAAGAGGATGCAGAACAAATCTGGGCCTGTCCGCCAATCCTTCACGCGCTCCACGCTCATCCATCGCGCTGCACCTCTTAATTTGGCCCTGCCGTGGACTGGGCAACAGAGACCTTCAGCCACTGGAAACAAATGATCTGGACGGGGAGGGGCGACAACTCACGGATGGCAGCGCGACGCTGCTCGGATGCCGGGGTTTCTGTTGTATAACGGGAGCGGGTTTTCAGCATTTGGAGACTTCATCTGGTGGAATTTCATAGCTGTTAATTGTACAGGTGAACACTGAGCGCCGTCTCAGAGAAGTCTGGGCTTCATGAATGAAGGCGAGCCCTGACACAGGAGGCCTCAGCACCAGAAATCCTTGACTGACACGCTTCATTCAAATCCTATTGTTAAAGGGAAAAATGAAAATTGAAAGAGTAATTGACCGTGGTGAGTCCCACGTTTGGTCTGATGACACAGACTGAGACACAAGAAGCACAGAATAGGGCTCCAGTCACGTCTCGGCCCGTTTACACTGAGTTCTGTGTCCTGCTGTGAAGCGCAGGGCGGCCACATGGTGACATTTGTGACTCCATCGATGTCAACCTAATTTTATAGTGAAACCAGAAGCCGTGTGTCATCCTCATGTGAGAGCTGAGTAACAGGCCTAGAATACACCCGGGAGATGAAACCGCACACGCTGGAGACAGGAGAATCAGCGCGGCCGCGTTGGACGCGAGGTGCGGAATCAGAGGCAACGCCGCGTGGGCAAACATATGCGTGACAGAGTACAGTAGCAAAGGTCACGACCCACAGCAGACGGACGCGAGCGCAGGACGAGCGGCGCGGCGCTGAGGGATCGCGGGACAGATGCCGGCTGAATGACCCATTTCAGCGGGACCCGTGAGGACATATGAGTCGCCAGCAGACATGTTCTTTAAGTGAAAGGAATATTAGTAATGCGACATAGAGGCAGAGAGTGGCTCAGCCTCAGAGCGGCTACGAGCATGACGTTAAACAATACACGCATGTTCACTCACACCCCAGAAACTTGCCATGACTGTGTCGATTAAAACTCCTGTTCTCTATGTTAAAGCACAACATTTACTTGAAGTGGCACAAGCCTCCGGTACAGACGTTCATGGTTCCCAGATGCTGAACCTTCAGAGTTGTGCTAATTCTCACTCTGCTTGTCTAAAATCTAGTTTTAACATTTTGAGCAGAGTGATTTTTATAGTGCAAGAGAAGAAGAATATGAAATTATAGAAAAATCTGTCATCATATATGACTCTGCTGCATAAACTTACTGTAAAGAAGAGAAATAAGAATCCTGGAGGGAAACAAGAGGAGGAGCTGGTGTTTCTGGTTGAGGCTGATACAAACTAGATCTCGGCTGATGAGCATTAACGGTCTGTCTGCTTGGTTTCTGTTGGCACACGTCTACATGCTGAGCATAAATCTCTTGTTTTGTCCTTGTAGTGGTTCATTTGCATTACGATGTACAGATGACTGCTGTTTTTCAGGCCTGGCTCGGACTCAGCAGCAGTTCTGTTTTCCTTCAATTGAATTTCAGCTTAAACTGACATTTTGACAAGCTGCATAAACTGTTTAAGTCAAAATAGGCTGTAAACACAGCATAAAGAAATAAACTGTCATCTGAAACCTTAGTGTTCTTTACAGCTGTGATTGATTCCTCAACCAGTGTAATGACATTTGCTTCACTGCTTGGCCAGTGGTAAATAAATTGAAGGCATTATTGTAAAACGCCTCTGATGTGCAGCCACAGCCGGTCGGCCATCATGTGAGCTGATAGCGATCACACTCAGGACCTAGATGTGATGTTTCAGCTGCAGAGATAATTGCATTATGTAAGTGGACTGTATTAAACGTGTGTTTGGACTGTAGCAACAGCATATAGAGGAATTCCCATCAGATGACTTTGGTTTCAGAGAAATACAATTTAGGGCAACTGGACGATCCTTTGAAATAAATTAAATGTTTACAGAGCCATTAATGAGCTGAATTGTGAGGAATGTCGGGACTTTAAGCGAGGACCATGGAGGCGGGTGCACACTGACGGTCTGTGACAGACTGCTAGTGTTTGCTAAAGCTAATAATGTGTTTGGACTTTACTGTAATGAGCCCACCTCAGCTAAACATGATGCAGGTTACGTGCCATGTTTTGTGATTCGCTGTGTGAGACATTTGGCTGTGATGTCCAGCACTTCAGCATTTTGAAGGAATAATGATATAATAATTAACACATGTGTAATTTGATTGTGTTATTATGATGCATATTCAGATGCATGTGTTTGTCCTATTTGCTGTTTTTGACTCTGTAGCCTTCTTGCACTTTGGTTGCAATTTAGTTTTTTCCCCTCAGCACTGAGTTAATTAAACAATTATATATTTATATATAATTATCTATTCAATATATTACAGAAGAAAAAGGGATGGTTGAAAATTCTCCATCCATTATCTTTTGCAGTCTCAGCTTAAGAGCTTGATTTTTATATAATGAAACCAAGAGCTGTACATTTTGCAGGTGACAGGCGTTAATGTTCATCTGTCTGTCACAGGCTTGTTTGGGTTCCTGCCACAGATCCATTATGTTTTTTGGTCACAGTCAGGACAGGAAGCACAACATTGTTAGTTATAAAGGGATAAAGATAAACCTTAAACTAGTCGCAGACAAGGAATAAAAACTTACAAACGACTAAAATGAACAAACGAGTTGCGTTCATGCGCTGAGTGATGAATTCTCCACAGGAGCCCTGCTTGGTTTTACTATTCATTGTTAATTGTCTGCTGTGGATAGAGAGCGCTCTTAGTTTCCCTCTCTTTCTATTCAGTTGACATTCCTGATGGGGAAAATCCAGAATTCCTAATGAAGTGCAACACATTACACATGCAGGGAGACATTTTGGCTCGCTTGCAGCTACAGGCTCACAATGCTCCCGCGGCATGAATCTGCACGGACGGCTCCAGTGCCAAGAGATCATGAAACAGGAATGACGGATGCTGCACAACTCCAAATGTATGTAACTTCCTCAATATTATCCTTGACTGGCTTGCTTTGTTTCATATGTGTGTCCACACCATGTACACAGACAAATGACCCAGCAAAGGCATTCCTGCTGTCGCTCAATGAAACGGCTTATGCGGCCCAAATTTAATATGTGGTTTTGCCCGTACAATGCAGGGGTCTGAGCCGATGCGCTGTGCCCTGGAGCTGGGTGATGGAGAAGAGCAACACGGAGGAGAATGGAGGCTTTGTCAGCGCCCGGAAAGTTTGAAGGCCCTCGCAGGATGCAGCAAAGCCTGACCCAGGAGGACGAGTCCCTGCAGGGGAAACGAGAGGGCGAGAGATTACGCAAGTCCAGCAAATGCCAGATAAACGGGTTACACGGGAGATAACGCTGCATCATGTCTCTCGAAGTCTGAGCCCAGTTCATTCCAGCTGCTCTGGATAAACACACGAGGACTAATTTACTACTACATGAACATAAGCAGTAAAGTTTCAACTCCTCGCGGCCACATTTGATTCTCCATGAGCGTCAGTGCTGCTGCCGGCACCAAAAAAGCAGCGGTTGCTAATATTGCATTTGAGCACATTAGGCGCTTTTGTAAACATTTGAGAACTTTAAAAAAGAAGTGTTTGAAACAGCATTAGGCCCCTAACACAAGTCATCTGACAGGAACCGCACTAATGCCTAGTATAGATTGTTTTCAGGCAGAATTCTAACATGATAATTGAGTTTGCTGTCGTGAGCTTCCCTCCCAGATCCAGTCACACGGCTGGTTTTCTCCCATTTGGAAGCAGCTTAAGAGCAAACTACACTGAAGCAATCCTCTACTAATACGAATACAAAAAAAACACATAACAGAAGAAATGCAGAACCCGCTGTTCCTCCTGGTACCTGTTCTAGTTTGTAGATGAGGAGAAACCAGGCCTTCGGCAGCACTGGAAGTGAATCCTTTGATCAAGTGTCCTCAACTTTATTTAATGATAATGTCGAAGGCCATGAAGCCAAACTTTAGTATACACATACACACATCCTGCTCTACAGAACAGCTGTCACCTGTGCAAAATCAGCTCTAATGTAGGTGAACTGCTGTGTGTGTGTGTGTGTGTGTGTGTGTGTGTGTGTGTGTGTGTGTGTGTGTGTGTGTGTGTGTGTGTGTGTGTGTGTGTGTGTGGGGGAGGCAGCTGGACTGGGGGTCGCGTGTGTGTGTGTGTCAATGTTGAGTTGACCAAGTGACCAGCAGAGCAGTAGTCAATGTGCTCTCGCTGCCAGGTGTCGTTCGCTTCCCTCTCCGGCCGAGCGGAGCCGTAACAGATAACGCCATCTGTTTCCAGCTCTGTTTCAGCGCCGTCCTTTTTTTTTTTATTCAGTCATAATATGTGAACACCCGCGTTGTGTACATGACAACACAGAGGCTGTTTGCCATCACGCAGTGTCGTGTCAAGAAAAGAACTGCAAATCAGTCTGAAGTTTGTCACCACAAAAGTCCTTCATTTTCACTAAGAAGAATGACAAAACTGAGCAGCTTCGAAAAAAATAAATAACAGATGCAGATCTCACCAATAATGTCAAACATGCAGGAGCATAAAAAGGCTTCAGTGGAACTGATTCGGGCACAATAGCGCACACTTGTGCAGGCTGAAGGGGCTGACGGTACATTTTGACACCAGTTCATGTGCAAAAGAGCGGATGGATTTTATTTTAACATCTGACAACACTCTGGGCATTGTGGTCCCTGTGAAAGATATTCCAAACAGGCGCCCCCATCACTTCTCAGGCCAGCTCTGAGTCATCCTGACACATCCAAGCAAGCATCCCCAACACACACACACACACACACACACACACACACACACACACACACACACACACACACACACACACACACACACACACACACACACACACACACACACACACACACACACACACACACACACACACACACACACACTTCCTCTGACAACAGTATCTGCTTGTGATCGGCCTCGTGCACAAGCACACGGTCCTCAAACCGTCACGGAGCGTGATTTGCAGTGCGGCCGCTGTGTGTGTGGTGCTGGTGAAACCGTCCCGTTGTGGCTCGGTGCGTTGGGCCGGACCGGGCCGGGCCGGGCCGAGCGGGCCCTCGGTCCAATCAAAGGCTTTTCCTCCGGCGCTGCGGCCGAGGACGCTGCCTCTGGAGCCACTCATTATTACATGCGAGCGGGAACCTGTGATCTTTTTAATTATTCTGCACTTCATTTCTATCCCACCATTCAAAACGCAACACGAGAGCGAATTGCCTCAAACATCCATCTTTATAATCTCCCCCAGGCCCATAAATTATCCGACTTTGGGGCAGGCCGGACGAGCCGTGCAGCCTAAAGCAGGGAGAGGCAGAACAGAGGAGCATCACTGCAGCGCGTTGGGGGGAGCTGGACTGAATGGGGCTCTTCTGCTCGCTGGAAACGGGAGGAGGGGGGAAAAAAAGTACACTTGTTATCTTGTGAACCCTCAAACATGTAAGACAGGAATCTCTTGAATGTCAGCTACAGAAATGGAATTAACAAGAGATCTTTTTATTGTCGCAGAAGGTCATTAGGCTGCCAATCGTGGTAATTATGGAAATGATCTCCCCGGCTCTTGGAATGTTTTCCTGCTTCCATAAGGACTTGAAAGTGTTCAATCAGCCTCTCTCGTGGGAAAGTTCAGCCATAACTGCAAGTGTACCAGCAAAATCAAATTAAGCAAAGAGATTTCATTAGTATTTATAGCCCCGAGGCATTTGTAAAAGTATGGAGCGGCAGAGTAATGTGGGACTGTGAAGGGGAGAATTATTGCTTAATGACAAAGGCCATACCTAGAAGACATACACATGGATAATGAATAGGAGCCATTGATTGCATCTTTAAAGAGGATTCTTGAGGGAACGTAAAATATTGATGCTAGTGTGGCTAACTCTGGACTCGGGGTGCAACTTTGTTTGGGCGCTAACTTTATTATTCAGACACGTCTAATCATGCAGTGAAACACATGAGTAAACACTGTAATACTGTAAAAAGACCCTGGATTAATGTTAAACTGGTTTATTTAGTTAAGATAAATGCTGGAACCTTGTGACACTTCCAAAACATACACCAACATGCTGAAATAACAACTTAAGAAATTCATCCATCTTGCAAAAGGGCCTTTTCTGCGTCATCAGCCGTTTAACGGCTTCGTTTAGCGTCCATTAGGCGCCAGCGTTTGATGGTTGTCCTCGTCTAAATTAAAGTAAACTTGGAGTTGGTCTGGAAACGAAACAAGACAACAGCAGAGGGACGTTTTCCTGAAGTTCTCTAAACTAATTAGGAATCAGCTGATGGAAAGTGTGGTCAGTTGTTTCCTGACAGGATCAAAAGCATAAAAGAGCCTCTGCAAAAACGAACTGCTGCCTCCACGTGAATGCGTCATAAGTCAATAAGTGTTTAGTGATGAACTGAGTCAACTGAGCAGCTTTACCCTTTTAGATAATACTATAATAATAGTATATTAGGAGCATTTCTCTGACTAAAACTGTCAGAAATGAATTGCTGGCTGAAATTCAAACTGTTATTAAAAAAATGCAACTGACATATTTAAGTTTTGAGCGTGTGTCTTAACTTAAATAAATTTTAGGTCAAACTTGTGTTCAAAATAAACCTTACTTTAACCATAATATTCATACTGTAGCTCTGACACTGCATCGCAAAGCTAGGGATGTTGTTTTCAGGCTGAAAACATGACATTACATTAACACTGATGCTCAGACAGAACAGTGTTACAGTTAATTTATTATTTCATAAACAACTGTGTCTTTGGTGTGAATAAATATTCCTTCTGTGTAACAACTGGAGGCACTGCGCCGTCTACTCATGCCAAAATTAAATGAAGTCAGATGTGCAGTAAATTGTAACACCTGATTTGAATCACTGGGTCTATTCAGTCCACTTAACCTCGGAGTAATTGACAATTTAAAGGTGCAGGCCTTAATTTCAAGAGACAGCACAAAGACTTTGATTGGGATGTGAGGTATTCACTCCCCCACTGGAATAACAGGCAGAGAGGCTCTTTGTGGAGGAAATAACAGCCGGAGATGCAAAACAGGGGAGAAAGTGCGTGTTTCAGGTGACTAGTGTTTTATTAGCGGTGTTGATTTGACAGCTTCTTTGTAACAACGCTGAGCATAAAGACACAGACTTTTGGGCCGTTTTTAGTTCAGCCAATCATAAAATCAAAACATCACGCTTCTTAGGTATAAAGAGCTTTCCCCACCATCATCATCTTCTTCTTTTATAAATGCCGTAACTGGGTTCAAGAGGAGGTAAAGTGTCTGAGTGAGGAACCTGACAGATTATGTGAGAGAATATTATTATGGGCCGAGCAGGCGGCGTGTAGGAGGTAATTTACTGTGATGTTTCCTACGTATGCATCGATGGGCAGAGGGATATTGAGTTCAGGGGTCGCACCGAATGACACTTCCCTTTTGATGTGAATTATAAGATAAAGCTGCCGCCTTTTAAACCCTCATAACCCACAAATCGAGTTTTCTTCGTTTTGTTTTTGGCTTAAAACGAAATATAAATGTTTGGGTCAGTATTGACTTTATTTGAGGGTAAAACGAGCCGACAGGGTTCTAAATGCGACCTTTGCGCGGATTCCGGGGATTTGTGTTGCATTTCTGTTGCCGTTAACTACCACAACTATTCGACAGCCTCGTCTTTATTAGCACATTGTTTACCGTGGCGTTATGCAGACAATAATTTGGTGCAAAGCCAGGCAGCATGAGTTTTGACACCGTGATGAATGCACTCAACAGGGCCAATTTGCACTGTTTACAGCCCGAATCGCCGCGCTCACACACCGCCGTGATACACCGATGTGCAACTTCTCGGCCTTAATCTGAATGACAATGAGGCTACAAACGGGGTAACATGGCACGTACTTAACAAGTGCACATTGCCATGGTAATCCGCCTGCATTCATCCCTAGGTGTCACTTTCCCACCAGCGACCGCAGCGTGCATGCAGCCTCTCCGGGGTTTCCCACCGGCGGACAGCGGGGAGAGGAGGGGTGCCGCCGGAGGTCGGCACCATGTTACACACGGCATCACGCTTTAATAATTGTTTGAATGGAAGAAGTGAGTCACAAGTAAATGGGATTTCCATGAAAGTAGATATTCACCTCCTAGAGCTGCAGGAAGGTTCTGCGTCCGTCAGATTCATGGAGCAGTTAGTGTGAGCGCAACTCGTCAAAGTTGCACAATGGTGCAAAATCATTTTCGACAACACTCTTCTTCTCTCACATTGATATTTATTAGAGGCGTAAGACACATTTATCATAATTTGTTATTTTAACCAGGAGAATATGACTTCATTATAGATTCTGCCTAAATATGATATTTTATCTTTTACCACAAAAGTCCAAAGTCACTATAAACAGATGTGTTTATAAACAGCCTATAGATTTCTAAAAAAACTGGGCCAAGTTCAAATCCAGATGTTGACAACTGCTCTATTTGTCGCCAATCAATTGGGCAAAGTCAAAAACGTCCAACAGCAGATATATGTTTTTACGCTTTTATTTTTACACTGGGTGTCAACAGCTGTTTAAGGAAACAGTGAATAAATAAATAGATGAGTAAGGTGCAGGTCAACGGCTTCCGTCAGCGTGGCCTGCTGTAACTCTCCAGCTCGATCTGCTGTTGCGTCTTTACGCACGTGGATCAGTGTCTATTTTCGGCCCTCCGCGCTTTGTTGTGACGGCTGGTTCTGGCTCGGGCTGATCCTGCAGGAGGGAGGGTTAAGAACGAGCTCCATCATATTGTTTGACAGAAACTCGCAGGTTGATAGAGTGGATTCTTTGAGAAGAGCTGGACATTGTGATTTCCAAAAAAGAAGAGGGGAAAAAACAGCCGAGAGCTCACGCGTCGTTCAAGGCTCTGCCGCTTTGGTTCAACATTAAAACAAATTAGGGAAAATAAATATTCAGTATTTCCGTGTATTATCACCGTGTTGCTGTCGTGGGACTTTCACGTTTGGAGCATTTTTGTTTTATTAATTGTGACAAGCTGAAGATTTGGTTACTGGTGTAAAATAATTAACACAGCCTAATGGCGCGCTAATAATGCCATTAGTTTATCATATCGTTTTACTGGCTGCTGCCCCCAACTGCTCCCTCACCCACAGTCATTAATTAAAATCTGGTCTTACAAATGCTTTATTTCCACGCAAAAATGCAAGTCAGGCAAAGAGGATTTTAATTTTTCATGAGAAGTCTCACGTTTGTCGTTTCAGATTCAAGGAACACACAACCGGAGTATTTGTTGGGCTAATTGAGATTTCAATAAATGATAAATAATTGATATGAAGTGTGTCATGTCTCTACCGGGACATGATGAAAAAAAGATGCGTGACATGTAGGATTTTGTTTGAGAGACCAAGACCATAAACGAGGAGACAACAAAGAATAAAAAAATAACCATCATTTGAATATAGTCATAAACGAGTTGCGTATTAAAATAAAACGATGAAACAATGAATATTTGATGGAAATTTACCTTTTAGACAAAAAATAATCTTAACCCGTTTTCATCTCTTTAATAGTCGGTGCCCTAAATATCTTTCATTTTTAGTTTAATTTGTCTCCAAATAAGCGAAAAAAATAATAATTTATATTATCAAATTGTTTTAATTTTTTGAACTAATTATTGTGTTATTTAAATTTTGAAAGATAAAAACGCTTCAAATAGTTGATGTATCGTGGAGTGTATATAATACACGTCCGTTTCGCCTTCGAGCCCCTCTGCTGAAGCGCCTTTGTGCATGAACCAACACCTTTCTGCAGATGACCCTGACCTCTGACCCCAGTGAAAGAAGAGGGAGGGGTAGCCTACACGTGGATTAAATAAATCCTCCCCCAGGAATCAGTGGAGCGTCGCATTATTATGATCACAATTATTTGTTCGGTGACCTTGCAGGTAGTTTGCAGCGATCACGTGTGCTGACGGTTCCCTCTCCATCACCTGTGCTGCCGCTGCTCCGCCGCCGTCTCTTCTGTCTGTCCCCTGCACCCCCGCCTCCTAATGGTTTCATGCCGGAGCGAGTTGGCTTATTATACTAAAAGGTTTTGTCGAGCTAAGACGTGCATGTGTGCTTAAAACGTACATTTCATTAACAAACTGCGGAGGTATAAAAGCGGATTTATGAGGCTTCAAAAGATCACGGGAAGGACGGGTTTGAAGCCCCCTCTCGGTGCTGTTCGGGCGGGTTATATCAGCAGTTACGCCGCCTTTCACACAACACTGCAACTCTGGCTTTTTAGAGGAGGACTGACTCCACCTGTCTCTCCACACAAACAAAGAAAGAGAGATGAGTTAAGACAGTGGCTGATTCTTTGAAGTAAAAAAAGCACCAACAAATGTCACCTGGCTGCTACTAAAGCAGCTTTGTGCCTTTGTTTTAAACTGCCTTTATCCAAATTTAAATTGTTATTCGATGAGGAAAAAAAGTCTTATTTAAATATATGTCCGTGTCAGTGAAGTTCTGTTGCTGATGAAATGAAATGTACTAAAATATTTTGTATAATTAGCATGACCGCATTTCGAATTTAAATAAAAAATAGAAAAATTAAATATTTTTCCGTTTGGTCTCCAGCGATATGGAAGTTTTTTAAGACTCAAAATTCGAATCGTCTGAAAAACGTCCATACGGAGAAAGCTAGAAAATGTATGTGCTGCCATAAACACGCGTGCATCCTGTCGACAAACAGGACAAAGCAGCTTAATGAGCCGCGGTGACGAACCTGCAGATCTCAGCGGTCTTAAGAGATGAGCACAACATGGACCCAGAGCCCGTTTCACTTCTTCGACCTACACTCAAGACATCATTGACTGTTGTGAGTCTCAGAATTTCACCTCCCTGCGCAGCTGAAAACACAAATAAAATTGTCGACAAATGTATAATTTGAATATAATAAATATGAATATAATAATAATAATAATAATAATAATAATAATAATAATAATAATAATAATAATAATAATAATAATAATAATAATAATACAGATCTTCCTTTGGTCACGATTGTCAGAATTCGGATGTTTCATTCATTAAAATTAAGCTTTTGCCCCAAACAACCAACTGCTGCCGATTATAGATATTTTGATTAACCTGCTAAAGAACTTCCGATAAAATCAATTACAGGTTTAAATCGCTTGTGGCACATCCTGGAAATCCTATTTTCTCAATTAACTACACGTTTTGCTTTAAGAGACCGGGGCCCGCGTGAGTCGCTCCGGACGTCAGGTGAAACACGGCAGCCTCGCGTTTCACGCGTCTTCCCAAGCTGTCCTCACGCCGTCCCTCCGCTCCGCCGTCCTCTCCTCTCCTCTCCTCTCCTCTCCCCGAGCCCAGCCTACACCGCTCACCTTCATGCTTGTGAATAAACGCTCTCTTTGCATTCACCCGCTGCCCGCATTTCCTACTTTTTTCAAATGTAAAAACATGCAATGATTGGGGTCGTTAGCACCTCTTCCAAACTCGTAAAGGAGGTCTTTATTCTCCCCATTCATTGTCGCCGCTGCCGCTGCTGCTCAATATTCTTCCCACCTTCGGCTAATCCTGCGGGAATAAATAGACTTGAATACATGCTTTGCATTCGCAGCTGGGATTGACACGGCGGGCTGGAAAGATGGAAATATCAAGGCATGCGATTCAGCATCAAATAAACAAAGTTAAAATGTTGCATTGCAACAGTCGCGAGTGAGTCTCGCAGGCGCAGAGTAACGTGCGGCGACTCTGCTGTTAAAGAAACACACGCATGCACTACTTCACAAAAAGCAATAAAAGAGCAAAGCGGAGGATTTGGAGAACTTATCTGTCGTCGTGTTCTTTCTGCAGCATTCGGCGGAGTTTGCGTTCGCAAAGTTACAGGTTTGGAATGATTTTACGCATTCGCGTTAACGCGCGTCAGATCTTTCAATCACGCGGGCCAATTTTCTCCCCCCCCCTCCTCCCTCCCCCCCTCCCTCTGCCACCGTTAAATGGCCTATGACGGACGAACACAGAAATCAGCGGAAAGCAGCATTGCTGATGTCCCATTGTTGACAAATCCATGAAACAACTCCAGTTTGCATGGTTTAACAGAGAGCAGAGGAGGGTGGAGGGAGGGAGGGAGGGAGGGAGGAGAAGAGACGAGACGAGAGGGGGCGTGTGTCGTCACCAAACCACGTGTCCTGCGCTGATAGTATATCTTATACTGGGAAAAGTAATCTATCAGACAGTCCTTTTAAAAGCTCCGGCCTTTAAAAGCAGCATGTGTCACCTCGACTCGGTTCTCCAAATATCCCTCCTATAGGAGCTACACGCGCCGAGACGCGACGTCGGGGCGCAAAAGTCGAGCCGTCTGCGAAGAACTTCGAGGAAAGACGCGCAGGTTCCACGCGGGCCGCCGACGGGAGAAATATTTGTAGAAGTTGAAGTGTCTGTTCGGCCTCACCGACTGAACGATCCACCGACCGCATTTAGACCTTGAGAGACATCCGATCTCTTGACAGCGGCGACGAGAAGTGCAACAGAGCCGCCGCGTTTGCGCGCGGACCGGTCCCCCCGAACCCGGCCGTTCCGGCTCCAATAGACTTGTAAGCTCCAAGTAAGCCGTGAGATGACCCTGTCTGGGGCCAGCGACAGAGCCAGCGACATGTCCGGCCAAACTGTGCTCACGGCGGAGGACGTGGACATCGACGTGGTGGGCGAGGGAGACGAGGAGGGCATGGAGAGGATGGACAGCGACTGCGACAGCCCGGGGGGAGGCATCCTGCACGACCTGCGAGAGGAGGTGGGGGACGATGAGGTGGAAGACGAGATCGAGGTGGAGAAGGAGGAGACGGGCTCCGGCGGCGGCAGCCCGTGCTGCGAAAGCTCCGGCGAGGGGGAGGCGGGCCCCGGGAAGGGAGAGGGTCACGACGGGAGCGCCGCGCCGGGGGCGGCGGTCCAGAAGCCCAAAAGCAGCCTGGTGAAGCCGCCGTACTCCTACATCGCCCTCATCACCATGGCCATCCTCCAGAGTCCGCAGAAGAAGCTGACGCTCAGCGGCATCTGCGAGTTCATCAGCAACCGCTTCCCGTATTACCGGGAGAAGTTCCCCGCGTGGCAGAACTCCATCCGCCACAATCTGTCGCTCAACGACTGTTTTGTGAAAATCCCCCGGGAGCCCGGCAACCCCGGGAAGGGCAACTACTGGACCCTGGACCCGGCTTCGGAGGACATGTTCGACAACGGCAGCTTCCTCAGGAGGAGGAAAAGGTTCAAGAGAGTTCAGCCGGACGTGCTCAGGGACCAGACCGCGCTCATGATGCAGAGCTTCGGCGCGTACAGCCTCGGGGGCCCGTACGGGAGGCACTACGGGATCCACCCGGCCGCGTACTCCCACCCAGCAGCGCTGCAGTACCCCTACATCCCCCCCGTGGGTCCCATGCTGCCGCCGGGCGTCCCGCTGCTGCCCTCGGCCGAGCTGAACAGAAAGGCGTTCAACTCCCAGCTCAGCCCGAGCCTTCAACTCCAGCTCAACAGCCTGAGCACGGCGTCCATGATCAAGTCGGAGCCGTCCAACAGGCCGTCTTTCAGCATAGAGAACATCATCGGGGTCTCCAGCGCCTCGTCGTCCTCGCCGGGCGCAGCTCAGGCTTTCCTGCGGCCTCCTGTGACCGTTCAGTCGGCCCTGCTGAGCGCGCAGTCCCTGTCTCTGACCCGGACCTCAGCCGCTATCGCTCCCATCCTCAGTGTGCCGTCGAATATTATTTCTGGACACGTTTTACCTTCAGCAGCGGCCGCGGCAGTGTCTAAATGGCCTTCACAGTGACTTACAGCCAGTAAAAACGAATCTTATATTTTTTATAAAGACATTCTCGAAGGGGTGAAGTGTGAACAGCACAAATAGGCAGCACTGGACTCTGTAGCCATGTAAAGTGTTGAAACAGACAATAGAAACATGGACAAATTTCTGTACAGGTAATATTTGTAAATATTTGTAAAATAAGACGATTTTACCTGTTTTACTTTCATCTGTCTTTTTTCTTTGGTTCCTGTTGAAACCTGTGGTAATTCTTTTACATTTTGTTTTTGTATCGGGAGCTGGAGTGGACATAAAAAATTCAAGACACAAAAATCTCTGCAAGAGAAAAATAGACTATGTTTATAACAAAAAATAAATATATGTAATTCTATGTAGCTATATTGTGTTGTAAACTGAATTTATTTGTAAATAAATCCAAGAAAGAATTCCAATCAAATTTCCATTATTAACTCATTATTAGATCCAGATAAACAGGTTGTTGAATTATTTTTAACATAATAAATATTTTAAGATGTTACTTTGGAATAAAAATGTAAAAGACGAGAAATTCTTATTTTTTTCTGTAGACAAAAACTACCATGTACTGAATATTGCAACTTAATTTACTTACTTGTCATTTCATAGATTAATGATTATTAAGAATTCCTAGGGATAGTTGATATTTTAAAAAAGGGACCATTTGTATTTAATGTAATAACCAATATTATTATTGTTATTATTATATTGGATGAGCCATAACAACAGATTGATTTCACGGCAACAGCTAAACAGTCACCTACATCACATTTTATTATTAGATTTTAAAACTAAAATTTCAACTTTAGGGTGAAATATGAGACAAGGTTTTGCCTTTTAAAGTTTGAAATGAATTTAAATTTACGAGGACGTTTTTAAATTATGTTATATAAATATGAAGTAAGAAAAATGTCAGAACTTTTATAGATATAATTTAAATGGACGGTGAAAGTAATTACATAAAAAAATGTATTATAATGGGTAAAAAAATCGTGAAATCGACACCGAGTATTTACATATTATCACAAAGTTTTTAAGTAGACTGGCATTTTAGTTACTAATGCAGAGAGTGCAATAATAAAATAGTGTAAATATTTCGTAAAGTGTATTTATGGTTGTTGTCCTGACTGTGATCCCTGAGTGGAGGTCACAGTTTGGACACCTTTTAATTTACCATTACATCAGCGCTCGTATCGTTTTACAAGATATTCTGGCTTGGCTACTATAAAGGTAACAGGTTCGCAGTTGTGTCTGGCTAATCACTTTTACACAAACAGCAAATGGTGTGTGAGAGTGTGTGTGTGCGCGCGCGTGAGGGGGGAGGGAGGGAGGGAGGGTGTATATTTATCTGATCCCCATGGGAAAGAGGAAGGAGCCTCTCTCTGTGCTTCAATTCACTTTCAGACACCGAAGAAGGTGCTGATGATGCAAAAGGCTTCTCCAATGTCACCGTGGCATTTATACCGACTACATTCATTAATACCATTAGTCCAGCACGATTATTACAACGGCAGCCCAGTATTAGGGTCCTGTATTGTGTTAACATTGAGTTATTGAATTATTTTTGTTGTCAAAATAACAAAGCACGTCATTAGCTCCTCCACTGAGACATAAATAAGAAACAAATCTGTGAACGCGAACCACCTGTAATTGAGTTCCTACATCCGCTGCTTTATATGTTTTACTCTCATATTTTGATTCTGGCTTTATAAATTAAAGAGGTGGGCTATTTAATATTCATACAGTTTAATGTGGCTGTGAAAGAGACATCCAGGCAACTCCCGGGGCCAATCTCAGGCCACAGTCAGGCAGCTTCGCTTTAATTACACGTGTATGGGGGGAATCAAAATGACACGTTGTCAACAGCAGCGTCTCCTTGGGATGAACGAAACCAATTCCCGCTGAATACCTTAAATATTTGGAAGAGGCAGCGCTCGCGCTTGGTTAACGCGCTTCCAGCCTGGCGTCATATCACTGATTTATTTCCGTCATAGCTTGTGCGAGGCATGTGCGGCGGAGATCCAGGTTCAGCCTCCACAAAGCGCGGCTCCCGCAGCCAAACTCTCAGGCTCGCATTCATGTGTCACAGGAGGAGAGTGCGCCTGCAGTGCAAATGCACGCGCACGCACATGTGCCCGTGCAGCTCCCCGTTTGATGTCTCAGTGTCGTGCGCGTGTTGGTGTGATGCGCTGCACCGGTGATGCTGCAGCCTGACACCGCCTCGGAGCAGGAGGAGGACAGGGCGGCCGCTAGGGGGCGCTAAGTGACACCACCCGGCAAAATAAAGGAAACCTTTATTATAGCTATGGAATAAATTGCAACGTAAAATCTAAAATACTCCAAATTACCAGTTTTATTTAATTGATCAATAATCAGAAATGACCGTACAACATATAAGCCTGTGATAGATCTGGGGCGACAGCGGCAATTATTTGCAAAGTAAATTGGTTTATTCGGTTGCATATGCGTTAAAATACAGCGTCGAAATTCAACTGATGGCACTTAACATTTTAGTTCCGTTAAAGTAAAGTATGTTAATTTATTTTGACGTATAAATTCAAGTATATTTAAGTATAATGCAAATGGCTCCCTGAACCTCGTTTAAATCCACCAGAGCAACACAGTAGCTGTGTTTTGTTTCAACAGCTCTTTTCTCTCACGTCGAATATTTTTGCAGAGCAGACGTCGGACACTCAGTGAGACCTGCAGCTGCACCTGCTGGTTCAGTGGTGGAGAAAAGTCTGGACCGCGGTTCCCACAGCTCTACCAGACGGTCTATATTGGTCTCAAGCGACAGTCCACAAGTCCAGCGTGGATTTCACTGTTGACGCATTCTATACAATTTAGACTTACCAACAAATTAAATAATGTTAAGGTTTAAACTGTTTTTTTCCGTGATAATGAATATCTTACCTTATCAACTAATGAATAATATTACAATACAGGTTTGATTTTCTTACGTTAGTGTACAATAAATTCAAACATATTCTAGGAACATAGTTGGAATTGACTACATTCACTGGATGTTGCAAAGACTGCGTGTGTTTTTTGCTTTAATGGCACAATTTTGAGTCTACAGCATGATTTCACCTCATTTTGCATGAGCCTGTATGTTTGTTATATATGTCTAGTTATCATGCATGTCTTGAAGGTCAGTGTTTATGGACCTGTCGTTATATACAGCTGGCTTCAGCATATCAGGTTACCATCACAGGTTGTTGTGTAAAACACAGAAAGGGTCTTGTTTAGACTTTTTAAAAATCTCAGGAAACAATTATTAAACAACAATAAAAAGTAAAATGATTTGTTTGAAATAACTAATTCCGAAATAAAGCTTGATCTGCACTGTGAGGATGTACAACTTCTCATTGGTTTCTGATTGGATGTATTGTTCATCCTACACTTATTGGCCACTTTATTAGGTACCTGTGCACTTGTGAGGTCAAATAACGAACAATACAGCCACTCTGTCATTGCATGGTTATAATTTGTCAGTTTTAATTGAAGCTGCCTAAAAGGTGATAATTATATGTTTATTATTGAGGACACAGTATTTGCTGGAGTTGTACTGGTGGAGACTCTAGACTCTCCCTTATTCCAATATTTTTGGCTAAAAGATTAGAACCATTTTTTAATATAATGCACTCCTGTATTATTAGTTCACGTGTTAAAGCGTTTACAATCAGCCAAATGTCTGAATCATTCATGCAAATACTATTGTTAAGTGTCTTGAGATACGGCATGTAAAACCAAACGAATGAGTAAAACATCAGCATTTTCACAATGTCCGGGAGAATAAATAGGTTTGAGTTGTGATCCCATGTCATTGTTCACAGGTATGAGTTACATTTGAACAGGATCTGAAGCACATCACAGATTAGTACTCACAAAATAGCCACCTCAGAGACAACAGACAGCAGCATTTTAACTTAGACGGTTCTTAAAAGCAGAAAAGATCAAATTTGACTTTCTACAGCAAACTTCACTTCATGATACACTACAGTGACGTTGCCAAGCAGGACCCATCTCTCTGTAATAACTAGGTCATGCTCACCACAAGCTACATCCTTCTTGTGGGTGGAGATCTCAGACAGTAAATGTAGGTACAGCAGTTACTGAATATTTAAAAAGGCATAGAGATGAAGCAATAAATGACAAAGTAAAGCTGGCGTGGCCAGGCATTAATAACTAATGGATACCGGTGAGTTATAGGCTGGTGCCGTTGTAATGAAACTGTCACTGCAAATCAGCAGTTGTCCGAGGTTATTATTATTTATGCATAATTGATGCAGGAACCACAAGGAATGTGTCTCACCCAACAAATCCCAACACCTTAGGAACAAAGACGATGGTATCAACAGAAGAAAAGGTCAGAGAGGAGAAAATGCCCCCAGGCTGAGATTTACACTGTGAGGGGAGGATGAGGGGAGGCAGTTAAATCCACACACTCATCTGTATACAGAAGGTTACAAACTAGTTACACAAGAGACAACTGATTCTCTACTCCTTTGTGGCATATTATCAGGCTTAGGTAAGTTCACAGCACAAAGAGCTCGAGACTTCCTCCCTGATGTCTTTGATCACATTAGGTGTAATAATTAAAGATTTCATGTTTTTTTAAGTTGTCAAGAAGTATTATCAATAATTTTACAGTTTTTTTTATTTAGCTGCTCCATAAAAAGTGATTGTCCTTTTTTCGTAATGTTCCCAAACACACCATAGTCATCTGCGCCTGCGTCAGCCCGCATTGTCCAATCAGTGGGCGAAACGGAGCCTCTAGGGATGACGTGTACCGGAACAACGTAAACCTGTCTTGAATGGATTGAATTTGAAGAATCGTTTCTTTCTTTGTTACCCAAGTTTTACGCTAAACGCTAATTTTAACGGCCAGATTATGCAAACCTGGAGTCTCGTTTCTATCTGTGTTCTGCTGGGCGTTGTTATAAGATGGGGCGTTTCGTTTAATTCGTATTCAGGTAGGTAGCTTAATGCTAACATGCTGCACGCAGAGTCACAACCCCCTTCACTACACCGCTGCATTTGTTACTGGAGTTATATTACTTTTAGTTATCAACGCGTGGCTGCTAGCATGCTACCAGGGCTGCTCTGTTGTGTATCGTGTCTACTAGCATCTTCTCTGTCAGCTTAAAGTCACAACAGCTGACTGGTGTCTCTCCAGGGGCGGGGAAACCACCCATGTTTGGCGACTATGAAGCTCAAAGACACTGGCAGGAGGTGACCTACAACCTCCCTCTGCAGGAATGGTCAGTCTGAGAGGAGCACCAAGCTTAGTCAGGCGCTACGGAACATGAAAGGGGGAGCACACGAGCTCTTAAAGCTTTTGTAATGTAATGCATGGACAGATTGATAGATATGCACATGACACATGAGTAATGCATTCATTCATGCCACTTGATATTATTACAACTCATGTTTTACTTTCCTTACATTTATTTGTCAAGTACTTAGTATTGGTAAAGTTTGAGAGAATATTTTTTTTTGTATGGTATATGACCTTTATTTTCTGATTATATTTATTGGTACAAAAATGGTTATTACAGACTAAGAGACAGCTATTAGAATTTAGTTGTCCCAACTTTGTACTTAGATCAATAGTTATTTTAAATGTGTACTGTGTACAGGTTAAACACAATAAAGTTGCGGAGTTAGTGTGGTTTTATACTTACATATGTAAATAGTCTAGCGAATTTCAAAAGAAATATATAGTGAAATATTTGTACTTCCACAGGTACTTCAACACCACTGACAATGAACTGAACTACTGGGGTCTTGACTATCCCCCTCTGACTGCGTATCACAGCTGGATCTGTGCTTACATGTGAGCAATATTTCATGTATTGTGTTTATATTTGCACTACGTGACAATAACAATAACAATTTATTTTGGGTTGTGTGGTTTGGACATGTATGATTTCCTGCAGAGCAAAGAGAATAAATTCTGAATGGGTGGAGCTCCACAAATCCAGAGGTTATGAAAGTCCAGCACACAAGTTGTTCATGAGAGCTACAGGTACAGCAGAAATAAGCAGATTCAGATCACTCCCTCAGTACACGTGATGAGAAATTCATGTCATATGTGTAAACATTTGTATTATTCACTGTTGCAATTATGGTAGATATATTTTAATGAATGTTTTTCTTTTTCAGTCCTTATTGCAGATGTGTTGATATATATCCCTGCTGTGGTTTTGTATTGTTTATATCTGACTGATGGATCCTCTAAGAAAAAGGTAAGATACTCAGATGAATTTTCCTTTTTGTTTTGTATCCCGGAAAACACACAACTGCATGGGTCTTTTAAACTGCAAATGTCACAAGCAAATAGTTATAAACTGTCGATCCTCTGATTCATTCTATACGAGTAACTGTCCTCAGATTTTAGTTACATTTATCTTCTAACAACTTAACAATTCTTTCTGCAGGTTTCCACTATGTTTTGCTTCCTGCTGTACCCAGGACTGATTCTCATTGACTATGGCCATTTCCAGTATCTTTTATGTAAAGGTTTCTACCATTGTTTACCATTACAAGATCCTTACTATTTTTAAAACTTGGATTACAAAGTAGCATGTAAATGGCATGGTAAATTTGCAGATTTATAGACACAGTATCAGTATAAGTTAAACAATGTAAGAACATAATTGTGTGATTATATAGAAAAATGTTTAAAGCTTTAACTTGTACACAGTAACTGTACTGATATACACAGCCCCTATTTTCTATGCTGCTTGTTCTATATTAGAATATTTCATTTTTTGGCTCCAATACAAGCATCATGATTTACATGGAGCCACAGTATTGACCTTAACGGCCTCAGGTACAATGGAGTGAGCTTGGGCTTTTCCCTGTGGGGAGTTGTGGCTTTGGGTCTGGGCTGGGATGCTCTGGGCTCAATGGCCTTCTGCCTGGCTCTCAACTACAAACAAATGGAGCTGTACCATGCTCTGCCGTTTTTCTGCTATCTGCTGGGGAAGTGCATCAAACTGGGATTGATAGGGAGAGGGTGAGTCTTCCTTTGATAATTGTGTTTTTATTACTTGTTCCTATACAGTTTTACTATGATAATTTAGTAATGACATAACAACAGTGTACAGAGCAACAGTATGCTGCTGAGAAACCAATAGTATAAAGGCCAAAGGTCATTTTTTTAAGTGTCACATTTTACGTGAAGATCCACAGAAGGACTGAAGTGATCAGACTGGATGCTGTTACTAGTGTGTCTGTTTATCTAGTAACAATGTACCAAGGGCATTTAGTAGCAAATGCAGAGCTGGATTAGAAGGGCCAGGGGTAAGATATGTCCAGATGACACTCTCACCATGCCCAAACTCCTCAGCTATGCCTGTGTGTGCAACTTAACCGGCAGCTTCACAGTTACAGCTGACAAGAGATCCAGACCTCCACCAAAGACTTTCAGCTGATGCATGGCTTTCGTTGCATTCCTCAAGGCAAGGGTCAGCGCCCAAATTTAGGACTTGCAGACAGTGCGTACTAATTGTTTGAGGAATCCCGACAGTTATGGACATACTTCATGTACACGCTTGTGTCAAAAACCTAAATTATTTTTTGTATAATTATTTTTTGAATAGTGTGCAATGAATGGCTTTCATTATTTTCATTATTATATTACCTTCTCGCTCTCTGAACTATTCAGTGTGTTTCTGTATGACTCCCTCCATGTAGGTTTGTTCTGTTGGCGAGAATTGCTGTAACAGTGTTGGTGACTTTTGCCCTCTGTTGGTTGCCCTTCCTGTCTGACCCTGACCGGGCCTTGCAGGTGGTTAGAAGGATCTTTCCCGTGGCTCGTGGCTTGTTTGAGGTATAAAGGCTATTATTATTATTATTATTATTATTATTATTATTATTATTATTATTATTATTATTACATAATACTACATAATAAAATTTCAAATACTCTTAAAAAGTGATTTTAAAAAGTTGAACATTTTAAACTTATCATGACTAAGAATTTAACATACATTTGTAGTATAATTACAGTAAACTTCAAATATTCATATCAATTTGATAATTTTTTCTATCTTTGACAGCTTGGTTCAAGTTGTTTCTTTAATTTAAAATCACTATTTTCTGTAACAGTTGCAGTATTAGGTTTCATTATAATAAAATCGAAATTTTTGTAAAATTGGGCATTTGCGATACACAGGAATAATTTTCTAAATGATGATTTAGTGAAACAGAAAACCACTTATAATTGCTGTTGTTTCTGGGTAATTACTTTATTGGTCATTTTAACTTGGGCAGGATTAGTTGCGTCAAAGCCCTCATTTAATGTTTTTTTAAGGGGTTATGTTTGTAACATGAAGCACACCCAACTTGAGTGAGACGCCTGTTACCATACTCTCACTATGGTAAACCACCCCTCTGCCCTCCAGTGCTTAGCCAGTCGGAAATGGATACTCTCAAGGATCAAAGAAAACAGTGGAATAAAATGGTGAAAGGTCAGGAGATCATTTTCACGCTATCTCTGGGAGGTGTTGGAGTTTGCAATGTACAGTAGGAGCCTGCAGATAAATCTAACTAATTTATAGCCCGGGTGTTTTCAGCACTACATAGCACGGCCGTGTTCTAACCATATGGACTGATGAGTGGGGCCAACTGTACACTTAAAGGTGTATCAGAGCACATCCAACAACTGTCACTGACCTACATATAAGTGTGTTCGGCTGTTTTATAGCACACACGCACATGCATACGGTGTGATCATGCAGTCGTAATAACGAAAAAAATCGGCAGTTTAAAAAGAAAAATAGATTTTAAAAACACTTCCACCGTGTAGGATGTTGTGGTGTAAAGAGCAGAGCTTTAGTAAGTGTCTGCTTTTGTGTTCAAATATGACTGACTGCTCAGAGGCCAGCGTCCCCCTCTGCCCCCCTCCGCTTTTGTCCTAGTCCTTGAGATGGCACCTACTCCAAGGTGTCATAGATGTGAGAAGTAATTGGACATTCTACTGTGGCAGCGGTCACTGCTGTAGTATTTGCTGGAAGGAAATGATGCAGATATAATACACAGGGTGTGAGCGACACTACACCCCCCCATGACGACAACATGAGAGGCTGCCGGGGCAGGACGCCATGAACAAATTGTGCACATAAGCAGCTTTGGACAAGGAGACGGGGGGGGGGGCTGGTGGTCTCGGCGGCTTCATAGAAGGAGCAGTTGTAAGTTTACCCATTGAGCTGCATTCTAGCATCTCATGTTGCAGCCTGCCTACAAAATCAGCACCAAATGCTTCTCTCTGTGAAATTCCATGCTCGCTTACAGGTGAAGGATCCACATTGCTCTTGACAACACCCCCCCCCCCATCCTTGGTCATATGTCGACTTCTGCGATGCCCAGAAAAATTCCCGTAGGGGTATTTTGGAGAAAGATGGAGGAATGAGGCTGAGACAACACAGCATTGGAGGAACCAGAGCTGCTGACTAGGATCCACACAGCTGTGCAGTGCTGTGAGCAGCTGTAGCACAGATGAGCCCAGAAATAGTTGTTCTAGACTGGGACACAGTGAGGTTCCACAGTGGTGGACGTGAAGCTGATCTAGGAACGTTTCTGAAGGCTAAGGATTCAACTGATCCCTGCGCAACTGCTTAAACACTTAAATCAACTGAGTCGCTGGGCAACACCCTCCTCATGATCTCACAGTTTATGAACTCCAAGTGCTTGTAGGTCGGCATTAAAGTTGTAGCATACCTTCTACAGCATTGCAATTAGGGGTGAGGTTTAAAAAGCCTCAACAATACAAAACTTTGGTATTTAGTGTTACAAGAACCCGAAGTGAGTTGCTGACAAATACATGGGCCGCTAAAGCCAATAATCCAGGGAGTGAACTGTAGTTTGTCCCTAACTTTACATCCTTGTGTTTTCATATATTTTCTTACTCTGTAGTTAATTATGCTGGAGGGTTACGTGTAAATATCAACTAACCAAGGAGTTTCTACAATAAGTGAAAGCTGTGCCACTTATTTGCCTTTTAAAATGTAATGCTGAATTATTTACACAGCCTATTGAGTGTGTCCGTCTGTTCTGTAATTCACCCCAGTATTGCTTGTGTATTTGCTCAGGATAAGGTGGCCAACGCATGGTGCAGCTTGAACACTGTGATAAAGATCAGATCCATTCTGTCCAGTGACTCGCAGCTCTACCTCAGGTAATCCCTCCATCTAACTAACAAGCTCTAGCCTTCGTCATCCGTGTCTCTTTCCACCACTCCCTCCCTCCTTTCTCTTGTATTCCTGGGAAAGCGGAGCATGCCCAGAGGAATGAACACAGTGATCCAGCAGATTGGAAATAAGATCATCCCTTAAGGAAACATCTTGTGAGGAACCTCAGAACATGAAGTCACAGCTGTTTTTGGAAATGTGGTGACAAGGGTTTAAATTGCAAGGAACTACCAGAGCATGTGTCATACACAGATATAGCAGAGCAAATCAACCTGATAGCATTATGTGCTTTATTAGATGACAGTCTTATTAAATGAGTGACAGAAACAAATGAACAGTGCGATCCGGTGGGTCAACACAGAGACACTGAGCTCCAGGCACGGCATTAAACGGCCGCGTCCCGTGTCCCGTGTCTCTGCCTACATCCCACAAAAGTAACTGGAAAATTAATTTTGACCAGAAGCTGAGAAACTGTTCAGTTGTAATACAAAAAAGACACCAATGCCGAAATGGTGTCATGGTGGACTCTGCTTACGTAACCCAGCACAGTAAATAGGTGGTTTGTGCCAGACTGAGTCTGGGGATCAAGCTGGACTCCTTTAGCTCCAGTGTATTTCAAACAAATGAAAACCACTTGTGTCTTTTTGGCACAGCGGCTGGATTGCTAAATACTTTGGCGTGGGTGTACTGCGTACATAGAATGAATCAGCTGTGAAACGCGATCCACGTCCTTCTGGAACACAAACCCCTGCCCTACATTCATACACGCTGCCCATTTACTGCTCTTACTTTTACTACTACTAATAGTCACTGTTCTGCCTCTTTATCTAATTACCTGTTTTTAATCTCAGATACAGAGATTGTTATTATTATTATTATTATTTCTATGCATTCACTGTGCAGATGGTGCCTCTGCCCACAGCAGGTGACAACTGAAGTGTTAACCTAAAGTCTACAAACCTGAGAAGGGGCCAGATCTTGGTCATGTCCCACAGAACCAGGGTCTTGGTGGCAGATTGTTTACCCATGATGACAAATTCAGATTAACTTGTGACAGAGTCTCATCTTGTTATTAACTCATGTACAAACCGCAGAGAAGTCTATGGTTTTTTTTTTTCAGAATTTTGTGCATTTAATTATTTTACTTCCATATTGATTTCCCTTTGCTGTATGTTTTTCCACAGATTGTCTCATGGGATGTTTTCAGGATTTGTTCTGCTTTTGATGGCACTGATGATGAGGGTTATTCTAAGTGTTGTGTTTCATTTGTTTTGCCAGTTTGGCCTGCACCCTTCTTGCAGTCCTACCCTCCTCTGTCAGACTTCTGACAAAGCCGACCTTCTGGCAGTTTAAATTGGCCTTGGTGAGGTTCCACAACCTGTTAATCCAATAATGTAAAATTAGTCATGTCTAGTTTCAAATGAATGTTTTTGAATAGTCTATTAATACTATTACTACTATTAATAATAGTAATTAATACTCACTATCAAGTGTTGTTGTTACATGTTTCAATTGTTATACTGATAATTAATTTCACTCTTAGGCTAATTCGTCTTTGGCATTTTTTCTCTTCTCCTATCAAGTCCATGAGAAATCTATCCTCTTGGCTGCCTTGTAAGTACATACAACATACTTTTTCCTGCAGGGCTGAAACAGATATCTCAAATATATAAGTTTCTGGTCTTAAAGAAACCATTTGCTCCATCACTGCTAGAACCTTCCCAAAGTTCCTTTGCAGATTGTCACTTTCTTAAGGTGACATTATTTTCCTGCTGTAGTGTCAGGGCCTTTGACGGCCAGTGCAGACTTGTTAACGGAAAGGTTGTTCACCTCTGTCAGCGCACTTGGTGTTGCGCAGCCACAAAAGCATCACTGCCTCCATATGTGTGGAGCAGTAGCTGTTGAAGCTAGACAATGACGCATTGGGCAGATTTGACAGCAAGGGATTTAGCTCCTAGATCTTGGCTCATCTATTAATCTAGATTAGCGTAGATTGTTGCTTTATTAACTATTGAGTTATACCTCCCACCTGTCCCCCTGAATCAATCAGTAATGCATGTCCAGGGATTAGGAAAGAATGGCAGGCAGCAGCTCGCGGTGTTGTTTGCGCAGGATCAATTATTGGGCTGTAACAGTATCGCCAAAGAGCACTGGCTGTAATTATGGGCTCAGGGACCGGTGGAAAGTACCCCCCCTCGGAGCAGAGTGCAACTAGTACCAACACCAACAACCCAGTGCGCAAGTGGGCTGTTTTTGTAGATGTTAAAAAGTTGGAGAAGTTGCATTTTCATACATGTACTGGGGATTGTTACAGCACAGAACATGATGGTTGTGATTCATATGCCTGATCACAATGACCTCAAGCAGCTTAACTCCTTTTCTACTGTTAAATGAAAATTCCTTGAACCAATGATTATGACGCCATCTTTGGATCTTTCTAGACCAGTGTGCCTCCTGCTGAGCGACCTTCCCCTCATGGGTATTTGGTTCCTGCAGGCCTCGACATTCAGGTAAGACTACAGTGTGTTATGGCGCGATCCCCATCACATTCAGAGTGCACACCACTAACTAAACACAAATGATACGTGGGTTGCTCATGAAAACAAAAGCTTTTTATTCAGGGTGTTTGCAGGAGCCTTTAGATCAGACCTTTTATTAGTCTTATTAGTCTTACTACTATTACTTTTTACCTATAGAGATGGTAATACTGTGGCAAATGATGAGGTCAGCACACACATACAGCACATAACTCTCCATGCATTCCCTTCCAGTCTGCTCTGTCTATCCCCACTTGTAAGTACCAGCTGAGAAATGCCAAAGAAATAATCCTAAAAAGCTAAATTGATCTGTGATGTGGGTTTGAACTGAGGACCAGGAATGGAAAAGACAAATAGTGCTGCAAATGCTTCGTCTAACTTTCACCAGCTGTTGTTAAATTCTTCCGGCAGCACTAATTGTTGTGTGTGTGGTTTAGTATAAGGATATGTGGGGATTACATAGCATAGCCTGCATGCCTTTTCCCTAAGTGTGTGTTGTGTAGGGACAGGAGGTCATTCTGGAGCCATCTCTCAGTACAGTCTGACCTGGACTTTCACATAATCTGCACCCTCTGCAGGATTCGCCTCTTAAAAAAAAATACATCTTTTGTTTTCATAATTGGCTGAACGATTGCTGAGCATGAGCGATTCTAGGAGCACAAAATGCAGCCAGTATGTTTCAAATTAAAGACGTATGTATTTCTAAAAAATGCTAAACTATTTCCTAGTGAATGGAGCTTTATTGTCAGAGCGCAGCACCAGAATGAACGGTTTGTTGTGAGCGGATAGGTTTTTACAAGCTGTGGTGATGCGATTTACTATGAGTCAACTGTTGTTCTAGTCCGTGCCCCTCTGCTAAACTAAGATAAGTTTGGCATGAACGTCCGAGCCATCTCTCCTCAGGGGACACCAAGCTTGTGCAGGCCTGTTGGATAAAAGCTATGTGGTTTACTGTTGCCCTTCTTTTAAACATGATACTAAACATCGAAGTACTGTTTGTCATGGCTAAATAGTGTGTGTGCGTGCGTGTGTGTGTGTGCGCGCGTGTATTTAAACAATTTCCATATTTATTAGTGTTTTTTGAAGCTATTTGTTGACATAACTACTGTTTAGTGTTTATCTGGATTAATACTCCGTG
Organism: Betta splendens; assembly: GCF_900634795.4. Classification (NCBI taxonomy): domain Eukaryota; kingdom Metazoa; phylum Chordata; class Actinopteri; order Anabantiformes; family Osphronemidae; genus Betta; species Betta splendens. The sequence goes on from NC_040884.2 coordinate 4,576,130, forward strand.
TGTCCCGTCTCCCTCTGTGCAGCATGCTGCCCCTGTTTCTAAAGGACGGTCTACTGGTGCCCTACTTTGTGACCTCGCTGGCCTTCCTCTACTTCAGCATCTATCTACTGTCAGCGCTCGAGCACTCTTCAGAGGAAGAGCTGAGACTGAGGCCCTACCGCAGGGTGTTTTTCTGCCTACCCAAAGTGGACCTGGCCTGTGTAGTAAGATGGAAGGTCAGTATCAATACTGGATACGGCAACAGTATGTGTAAAGAAATAAGTGTATAACAAGTGGGAGTGCTAATATTGTAATTTCAGCTTCCCAGCCATGCTGCATGTGAAATAATGTGTAACTATTATTGCTGTAAAGGGGTGGAGATAGAGTTGTTTGACATGTTTTGTAGTACTCAGTAGTAGTTACCAGTATTAGATAGTAAAGGTACTATTAAATACTTTTAACTGGTCAGCGTCCATGCATGTCTGACACAAACAGGTAGAGCAGATACAGGCCTGCTGAGAACTGGTGCAACAGATGTGACTCTCAGCTCCTTTGGTCGTCACCGTTAAAGCTTTTGTAATTAGATGAACGCTGATTTCAGGGTCCCAGATGGTCTTTACCCGAGTGTCACTGGACCCAAATTGCAACCGTGTGAGAGGATCTACCCAACTGTATAAATAAAGCTCATGTGCCACTGTAAGCTGTCTAAGCTGTCCAAGGATGAAAGCCACAGCCAGCCAAAGAATTATTTATCACTTATTTAAGTTTCCAAAATCTATGAAGTGGCTGCAGCACCGGCCCTTAGCGATGGGGGCACCGGTAGGGTGTCAGAGATTAAGGGAAGGTGTCTTTTTATAGCGCGTGTCATTAACACAGGTTTGCCTAGATATATTTATTTACACAAGCAGCATAAATAGCAAGCCATGATGATGGCGATAGGGTTTCATGGGTCTGGGGTGGTGAAGGTGGGTGTGGGCATTAGGTGTTTCCTCTGCATTACTGACTGACTTATCTCTGGGTCATAAAGCCCAAATAGACACACGAATGGTCTCACTCTCAGCTCGGTTACAAGGCAAAAGGTCATTTTGTGGGTCCTAATTGACACCGTGCTGCTGTGCGTCTGTCTTTTCTTAATAGCGCCTCTCAAATGACTAATTTGATTTCAAATTAAACAATTCATTGGTTTGACAGTATAATCACACTTAAAAGTACGGGGAAAGCTAACAGTTTGTTCTCAGCCTGAGGTGCCCAGTCTTTTCATTGCTTTATGACCAACTGTTCCTGGTATGGAATATCAATACAGTCATCACAGATAAAGCAGCTTTCTATCCAAAAAAATGGGTATTTCTGCACTATACAGAGGATGAGATGTCCCGAGGTTTGTCCCTAAAACATGTATCGCATCATTAGACTCTTTGTGCTCCAAAGGCCAACTAGGAAAACAGGGTTTATGTAAAAATTGGGGTTTGTTCAGGCACAGTCCACGCTAAAACCCTCCGGTAACACCAGCTGTTTAAAAAGGACAATCTGCTAAGATGGAGCAGGGAAGTGATATTGGAAACAGGCATGTGCCTTTAGGATGAATAAGAATTTAACAAATTTTAAATCACTTTGCCAAGTTTCCTTAGTTGAAGTTCTTGGGGCCTAAATCCGTTCTTCCATGCCAATATTGATTCAAGGCTTTATCACACAGTTTGTCAATAAAACAAGTAGGTTTTCCTCAAGCTTTTAAAAATTTGAATTACAACTGCTGCAGCTTTGGCAAAAATTTCAATGTGACTAAAAGCTGTTTGTTTTCACACATACCCTCCATCCTTTACCATTATGTTAGGTTTCAGCTCCCTTTTAACTTCACCTGGTGATGGTTATTTTTAAAAGGGAGCTTAGACACATTGTTTAGCCCCACGTCTATGCTGTCATTTGACTAATAACCACATCGTTTCTGTCTGTTGCAGTTCTATGTCAGCATTGCGTCCATGGCTGGTCTCAGCATCGCTAGTGTCCTTCTGGTCCCTCCACCTCATCTGCCTGACTTGTTTCCTGTGCTGGTGTCTACTACTGCTTTCCTGCACTTCTCTGGAGCATTTGTGTATTTCAACGTTGTCCAGTTCAGTGGGCCACCAAGCAAAAGGAGCCAGAAGAAGAACAACTAAGTGCCAAAGTTGGGGCTTGAGAGGTTTAGATTCCAAAAGGTTGTGTTACATGGCCTTGTGCTTGTAATGTGCAAGAAGAATTTTACTTGTGCCATCATGTAACATACATAAAGCACACAATTATCAAGGCATCTTGTTTGAGAAAGCTACAAAATGCCAATTGAGAAAGAACTTTCTAGTTTGGACCAACTGAAAACACAATCTCCTCGTCTCAGTGCTCAAGCTCTAACTTTTCGCTTGGACGACTCTTTTCGTTGTCCTGTCCTTTTGGATGACTGGATTGTAAGGATTATGTGGCAACATCAGAATTAACAAGCTGTGCGCAGCCTACACATCTGAATTCTAAATGAGGGGTCCACAGTAACAGGAACACTTGTGGCCGTAAATGTTCATTCATTTAAAGCCAGGTTGGGGATGATGATGCGTTTCATCACATGTTTAGCGTCATGTTACTTTTTTCCACCAACACTTCACATTGTGACTTGACTAATGGTGATGTACTCAGGTATGCTTTTGAGTTTTCTTTACAGTTTTCTACTGTATTTTTATGCATTGAAGTTATTTTGTACAAACTTTGTTTTTGGGAATATAAATAAATTTTTTCAGGAATCCAAAGTGAACATTAGCGTTATCGCCACATTGTTAAATGATTTTATTTGAAGCAGCTTCATAAAAACTGTCTACATCAACCAAGTGTTCTGCTAAATCACCCCTAACTGTCTGGAAAAGACAGAACCAATAATTGGACAAAATTATATCCTTTTTTTTTATAAGCTTTTACTCAACATCATTAAATATTCATTACAAGTCCTGGATACTACAAGGGCCCTGGACAAAAGACCTGTACATTTAAAACAAAACCAGTGACAGGAGAGGCCCTAAAATGGATGATGGAAGGTGACATATCTGAACATAATGCTATAAAGTTGAAATACCACAGAATAAGGTACAAGCAATTTCTTTCTCCAATCTTTGAGCGAGTTAATGACAGGCATAAAAAAATCCATTACATCTATAAATGTTATCAGGTCAGTACAGGTTGCCTGTGCATCTGACACTCTGGGCTGGGAGCCAGTAATGGGCCACGGGGACAAATAGGAGCCCGAGATCAGAGTTAACTGTTGCTGCAATGGGACATAAACACAAAAGGCCAATCAGAAACGGTGTGAAGGGTATTAGTCTGACCTTTTCTTACACATGTTTGTATAACCATGGCAGCTCGTTTAGGAATATGAAGGAAAATAGGATTTTTTTCTTTTCTTTCCAAGAAATAAAATACAGGAACAGCTAATAATGGAACGTAAGACACGAAGGGAAGCTCCAGGAAAACCACTTAATGGACGATGGTGCTTTGTTATAGATCTTTTAGAACAACATTTTTATATTATTGGAAAATTCTGTTTAGCAAATGTTGTGCATCTCAGTTGTGAAAAGGAATATTAACATATTAGTCAATATATTAACATATTAGTCAAGAGGGGAAAAAAAAACTCAGATGAGTTGCTAATTAAAACAAGCTTTAGTTGTAAATATGGCATTTAAAAAATAATGTTTTTATATACTTTTAAAACTATATATAAAAAAGCTAATAAGGGAATTAATTAAGTCAGTATTGATATGAACACAGTGATCCTGATTTAAAGGTCTTAAGTGAAAAAAACAGTGGCTCAGAGGGTTCACTAGACGGAGGCACCGCGAGTCAACAGTGTATCATATTAAACTCGGTGCTGATGACAAAAAAAACTCTAAAGGCACTGTGTCTTTCTCATGCTCATTGTCAATCATGTCAGAGGACAGACTAACGGCATGGGACCCCACCTCATAGGCTTAAAAAGTTGATATAGGTCAAATGTGCAGAGGACTGCTGAGGGGGTATTAAAACCACCACGGACTCCTCCAGCAGTCCCCCGAGGGGCTTGTATCAAAACATTAGTTTTGTTTATGGGTGTGCTAGCTTTGTCCTTCACGTGGCCTCTAAGGGTGATAAAGTGAGAGTTACACGATCCACCTTAGGCAGAAATAGGAAATGTTGCTGTGAACACCAGCTGTTGCTTAGGTCGACTCGGGCGGCGAGAGGCCTCGGCCTTCCCAGGCGCTGCCAAATAAAGAGGCTACTGTGTTGTTCGAGACAGTTTGCGCCCCCACCTCTACTTTCAGAGGGTGTTAAACTGGGGAGGATGGCATGCTTTTAGCCATACAGGGGATGAGGCTCGCTATCCGTAAGAACATTATTTGCACAGCGCTGCAGCATTGTGCTTAATGTAGAATCAACATTTGTCAGCTGCCAAGCAGAGGCTCTGGCAGGTAGACAGGGTCTAACACGTCGGAGGACACGCGCCTACCGCTCCAGACACTTCTGCCAATGAACGGCGGCTTCGGAGGCACATCAGCCTCACGACTGACAGCACGGATTTCACATTCATCACTTGCTTTTGCCTCCGTGGGATCATACGCACAAGAGCAATTCCATTAGCTGTCAACAGCCGAGATGCCTCGATCTCAAAAACCTGGGGAATATGGGAGAGGAAAACATGATTGTAACCCCACTGGCACCCAGTGATATTACACACAGCAGCATCACTGTCAAGACAAAGGGAGGGGAGTTAACAAAAGCATGTTTCATGGACGGATCATCGTTAGCAAAACAGTTGTTAAAAGAAAAAAAAAGTTACATTTGATGATTGTAACTTTAATTGACCATAGTAATTTGCAAGAGTTCTCTTATTATTAATTAATATTAAGAATACTATAAAATTATATTACAGTAAATGGCTGGTACTCTTAAATTTGGGTTGTCGTCAAGGTAATAAATAGTATAAAGTCAGATCCACTCTTGGTATTCAGTATTTCATGATGCTGAATCAACTATATTCAGCATTAAAATATTTAATCTCGAAAAGCAGTGACGTTCAGTAAATCAGAAACGCCAGCTAAGAGGAGTGCATACTCTGCAGCGCGCCGTATCAATCGAAAACCTGCGGCTCCAGATGACCAAAACAGACCAATATACGACTGCCTTCCATTAATTGCAGCGTGTGCTCAATCAGAAAGCATAAAACTCCCAGTGAGTAGGTGGCATCTGTCCGTGAGCCCTCCAGGATTGATGCGTCAGAGTCTGGGAGCAGCCTCCGACCTGCGACGTGGTCCCATCACTTTTATGGCGTCTTAAGGAATCTTTTTAATACAGCCCATTACTGCCGACATACAAATCTTCCCCCAACACGGCCCCATCCAGTCTGATCAATTTTTACACTGCTGATCTGTCCCCTTTCCCTTCATTTTGTCAGTTCAAAATTCATATTATATAGGATTTTCTTATGGGAGAAACTGCAATAAAAATATGTTCGCGCCCTGAAGATGTGCTCAAGTCAGTACTTGGCCGTTGCAAAAGAGCTTCAGAGAAAATAAAATCTGTTTCTGTAGTAAGCAGAACTGTTTAAATGTTATTTATTTTTATGTTCCTAAGAAAATATATTGTGAAGTGCAGCATTGATTTAGAACATAACCATGTCTGGATACGGGTCGGAGGCTCTGAATTTATGAATCCTTTGCACAACTCCTTTAATTGAATTTTCCAAATCTCTCACTACACACAAATAATCAATACCTACTGCTGAGGGGAAACTTGCCTTAGAATTATTAGGGCCTTTCTTTTTCAATTTTGTAGTCATCAGCACATACAGGTGCTGTGGGCATTTGAAACGCTGTGACTATGCCCAGAGGATTTATGCTTGCTCCAAGCCTGATTGTTCGCCAGGAGTGACTTCTTTAGAATGCTTACTGAAACTTTTGTTAACCTTCAAAGGACAGTCGTAAGCGCTTCCTAGCACTCGGAGGAAAGAGGCAGTTTTTAACCATCGCAGCATAAGGGTGGAGAAGGAGATGACAAGCCAGGAAAAATGGGCGAGAGAAAGAAAGAGGAGGACGTAGAAAAGGAATCAGTGTCGGCTGCCTTGGTGGAGTGGAGAAGAAAGCCAGAACGTCAACATGCAGAACTGGATGTTATTCACTGAAAGTTTACAGAAGAGAAAGTCCATTTTACCACTTCTGCTAATGATCTTCTAGTAACTAACTTCACACTTTTGATGGCTTTTCTGTCCTTCTGTTACTGTTGCACTACACCAACATTTAACATGATGCCATTAACTGAACCTGCAGCTATGTCAAGTGATCATTTACCAGGAGTTACATCATTTTGGTTTTAAACAATACCACAATGAAATCTCATGTCTGTGGTGTTGACACCATCACATGCTCGCTCATCTGTTTTTGCTGTACATGACCCTCACAGCTGAGGCTGCAGGACTAGAATTCCCTGTCCGAATAGTGAGACTTAATCTGTAATCTGTATTACAGTTTACATTTGGTCAGATCAGGGAATTATTTACCATATTTACCATCTGTAATTCAGTGCCTTACAGTATCTCGAGAAGAAGTCTTGCAGGATGACAAAACTCTCTCATAAAAAAAACAAAAGTTCATTTGTATTTAGCACATGGGCCTACAGTATAGTTTGAAGAGCAGAGTGGATCTTAAACATTTTACAATAGAAAAAAAAAAATCATGCTTCAAGATACTGGACTCATTATCCTTTGCCTGGATTTCATGCTCCCAGCAGATATAGGCCAGAACTATTCAGCAGCTTGAATAACAGTTTGTTTACTTAAAATGTGTGTCTCAGTGCACATAGAGAGCCAATTCTATCCCACAGCCTTCTGCCTTCACACTGTGAAGTATGTTGTTGTAAGGAGGTTTATGCGAACCTGATAAATTTCACAGATCTACCATGTGACAAAAATGTGACATTCCTGGGGTGTGGATTCACAATGCATCACGTTTGTTCAGCTCCCTCACTGGAACTAATTAAAATAATTTCTAACAACCTGATCGGAAAACAAGCTCGCCTTCTGACAATAAGCCTTATTCATTTTCTACAAGTCACCATTGTATGATTGGATCACAAGAATTGCTCCGCTGCAGGCACAATATGTGCCTAAAATAATCAAATTAATTCTTTCCCGAAGAAATATAATCTTTGACTTGTTTGTGTAACCATACCAAAATGTTGTTTTTCCTCCAAAGGTTGCAGAGCACACGATTGTGTGGGCAACTCAAACCAGCATCCATTTATATTTTTATTGTTCGGGAAGATGCAGGAAAAATCAAGCCACGTGAAGTAGAAGCAGATGGGGATGTCATCAAGAATCAAACCGTCTCATGACATTTCTTTTCCTTATGACTCCAAAGTCAAGTGAACAAGCAAAAAGTGAGCAGCAAATGCACAGATAAGGTCACAGACACAGCAGTCCAATGAAACCATTTGGTGAAAGCTGTCAATGAAAAATTGTGACTATAAATAACATGGAAATACTGCCAGCTGTTCTGCATCTTTAAGCATGTACAGGAAGAAAATTCCAAAAGCAAAATTATAATTCATTAAAAAACACGAAACGCCAGAGACCATGTGAGAAAGAGTGTCTTGAGGTTCTACGCTTATCTTCAAATTTCACTCGGATCTTGTGATTTTGTTCACGTGGACATAAAGCCTCTTCCTGTGGTGTGAATGCGTGTGTTTATCTTGATGGCATGATAGCAAAATAGCACACCAGCGTTTAAAAAAAGGACAGGGCTGGTAGCACTAAAACCGTGTTTAACATTTGTACACTATTACTTTGACAGCAATTCTCTGGGACTTTGTTTCCTTTTGAACATGACAGAACTTTTGATGCCAAATGCCCATATGCATCATTAGAATTAGTTTAAATATTGTAAAAACATGAAGAGTCTAACCTGAAATGAGTGACGCATTTCTAATGTCACAAATAACCAGTAGATATAAATTAGGAGTTGTTAAATCTATTTTCTATTCACTTTGGGTAATGGAAAATTGTGTAAAATTCCATAAACCTTATTTTGGACATGCCTTTTTGAGACAATCAATTTAAAAACAAAGTTTCCTTGTGTACTTACTGAGCTCTCTGTGTCCCTTTAGCTGTCGCCTAATCAGCCAAAATCCACTGAGGAAACGTCCTTGTTGACTGCTGCCCTCTGCTGCCAAAGTAAAATACAGACCCAGGAGGATAATTAAGAAAACCACAAAAAAATAAAATCAGCAAAACAAATGGTAAAATACAGTCTTGAAAATTATTGAGCAGCGAAAAAACACAAGCAGCTGTCCTAAAAGGAAACTCATTTTACACATTATTATTCAGTGTGTGATAAAAACCATCATTGCTCAGTCTGAAGACAAACACATTTCCGCCTATTGTTGAGATTTAAGTCCAAATAAAAAAAAATTCCTTCAGTCCTTTCCTGGCTTTGATAAATTAATTCACTGATTGTTTCAGTTTGGAACTTAAGAAGCCCGATCTGGTAGAAGAATTACATATTGACAGTAAACTGAAGACATGACTGGCTGTAATAATAAAAGATACAAAACTATCTGCCTTACAATCATTTATTAAATAGCCATGTTAATGTCCATTGGTGGGCAAATAATTAGGCCTGCACTGAGGCTAAAACTTGGCCAGAATTTGCTTTATCTTGTTCTTTTGGCTTTAAAGTAAAAGGCAAATTTGAGCTACTTTGTTAACAAAAGAGTACAAGCGCTGTAACTTCCTGTGTTGTAAACTACAATCTGGCCATTAGAAGTTCCACGTTCTCCAAAATTTATTTCATTAAATATTAAACAAACACTAAATTAAAATGCTGCTGTGGCCCTAATATGACATAACCAAGTGAATGTTATGAATGTACTGTAAACTGAGCTCATGTAATGTATTACTGACAGCACTATAAAATTCAAAACTAATGCTTGTCTTGATGGATGGACCAGACACCAAATGTCTGCCTTGGCTAAGGAAATGGTTCTTGTGTTAAGTGACTTTTATACAACTATTTTTAGTGCTATGTAAATCACTGATAATTTGGCCGGTGATGGATCTCTGTCATTCCGGGTCTCCTGTCATTAAATTCTGATATGTCATTATAACCATCAGGAAAGTGTGGCAATTGAAATATAGCAACTCATAAAAAGATGAGAGTTCACTGTCACCCTATAACTCTGTGTCATACACAGACTTTGAAATGTGTTTTGAAAACTACAGCAAGCAGTGAAGGTTGTTAGCAAAATAAGAACCTATGAATGAAATAAAATTCAGGTGCACACCTTTCCAGCACACGTCTGTGGGACATGTAATAACTTCGGTTTTGCTTGATGAGAAACCATCACACACGTAAAAACTATAAATGCTGAGTAGAACATGGATATGAGGTTGCTATTTTAGTGTAATCTCACAAATTAACCTCATTATGTACATCTCAAGGATTGCAGAAAGACTACAGGCTAATCCAATCCTCATAAATTGCTATTTGAACAGAGTAACAGGGGTGAAAAGAACACACACACAAAACTCACCAATGTACATTAAAAAAACATCTAGATTAAAACTAATAATGTCAGTGAAATAATAATGATTTACAACAATTAGGCCCATCTTTATGGTTATATATAGACTGAGAAGTCACAACATTAACATTGCCAACACAAAACCCAATCAAGTCACACGTGTTGTCAGGGATTAACCACCTGTCAAAACACTTATGACATTGTTTGAGGTATTGTGTGATGTCAGTATTTAAAGTAAAAGTTAAAACCGACAGAGGTGTAATTACAACAAACACAAACACTAGCTAATAACGCCAACAGCCAGTGTATGAGAATAGGAAAGATTATGGCCCTATTTATGAAGTACTAAGTCACGACAGATGATGTATATTACCTTTACGCAACCACTGAAGCAAAGAAATTAAAATATATTATACAATACTTACGGAATTTGTAAATTTTCCTCATGCCAACTTTAAAGTCTGCCGCTTTTGCTCTGCTTAAACAGTTCGTGTTAAACGTCGCTTATTGTTCATATAGTTCCGTAACTGAGCTTCTTGCTAAATTAACTCAAAACACCAAATTTCCTAAAATAAAATAGGTATCTGATTTTGAGGTATATTTATTTAAATAAAATGGCAATCAAACGATTAAAAACGTTCGGGACTGTCCGGAACAAGAAACGTGCTTCTTCGGTGAAGTTTTTGGTGAACACTTTGTTTGCGTAGCAACAACTACAGCACATAGCAACGGTAATCGACAAACGACACCGCTAACCTGGATTTGCTCAGTTACATGTTGTTGACGTACTTAGAATATCAGAGTGTCGAGAAACTATCATACACATTAGATAAGCCAGCTGTCTGCGTCAGGCGGTTTTTAACTGGAGAGAGCGAGTGTTAGCTGGCGTTAGCTAGCCTAAGTTAAGATAACGAGGTCTACCAAGGATGTCTTTTCAAGAATCACCACGTACTGAAGAAGACGAGGCTTTCTACGCACAATGCCGAGCTGCGTATCTCGCTATCCTCAGATCTAGTTTGACAAATATCACTTCGAAGCAGCAACTGTGCCGTGGTAAGCTAACTAAGAGAACAAAGCAGATAATTCTACTGTATGTTTGTTATTGAGGTCTCACTGGGTGCTGGAGTCGCACTGGAGTACATTTTGTTTGTCGATTGTTCTTTTCTTTCAACATTCATTTTAAATATCGAGGCTAAAACATCCCCTTATATAATGCACACCATGCAAATAATGTCTTATAGTACATAGTTTGATAATAATGTAATAATGCAAACAGTGTTTAAAATGTTTGTGAGACATAAAACGCTAAAGTATATGATGTTAGTTTGCCCTCTGGTCAGATGTTTCTTCTTCCTTCGCCCCATTCAGTTCTTCAGCAGGCTGGTAGAAATCCATCCCAGGCTACTCTGAATAAATACTGGACCCTGAAAACTACAAAACTGAATTTTGATGATTTCTGCGACATCCTCAAGTGTGAAAAGAAAACGGAGGAAGCTGATCTCATGAGAGCGTTTAAAAAGATGGACATCAACGAAGACGGCTATATTACCCACAGTGAACTGGAGCAGGCCCTTACCACTGTGAGTATCAATCAAAATCAGTTGATTGCTTTTAAAAATAGAAATATTTTTGATGTGCTGTTTTACTAATAGAGAACATATGTAAAATGTTCCAGAGAGGAGAGAAAATGACCAGTGAAGAGGTGAACGCCATTTTCTCCTTAGCTGACGTCAACAACGATGGAAAATTAGACTATGCAGAAGTAAGTTTCGACAAGTTGTATCTCATTTCTCCAAATATTTACTTAAAATTCATTTTGAATACAGAATAAATAACACTAATAACACATTACAAAAGAACAAAATAGCATAGAAATAAATTGTTCAATTCAATCAAAATTTGTTCTAAACTTGTCTTTATTGTTGTTGTGTAGATAAATAGATAGATGTGAGAGCCTCTATTACAACAGAACTGTGCTCACGTGTCACATTCTGATCCCTGGTATTCCTTTGGTGTCAGTTCTGCAGATTGCTTGTGTCTACAGTAGAACAGTGTCAGGTAGCCGCTAAGGAGAGGCTTGAAGCTGATGCCAGGCTCAAGAGGCAGAACTTTGGCAGTCAGTCATACAGCCCTCAAAAGCCTACTGCAACATCAACCTCAACTGCAACAACTCACACTCAGTCCCCAGAAACATCGGACGCAATGGTTAAGAAAGGTAAACGTTCCTTCTTAGAATATACTAATAGAAAGTAAATTCATTTTTTTGTTTTTATTTTGATCCAGACTGTGTCAATGCACATCTACTACTGTACCCACTGACAAGATTTGTTGGACTGGTGATTCCTGTGTAAGAGGATCTATCAATCTACTATCAATCTAATCAATCTACTTCTAGGCATAGATAAAGTATTTTCCACTTATTTCACAAAATGCACACCAATTACCCCAATGCGCCTAACCGATTTGTTTTGATGGATAAGCTCAGTTATTGATTGATTTTCTTCTCCCAACATGACAAATCGACTCATCACGACAGTCCATACATCATAATAGCCACGCAATTAGGGCAACTTGTTTGGAGGGAGGGGACTGTAAAGTGTTGTTGTTTGAGAAATCATTTGTGCCATTAAGAGACTGGCAAATGTTCTGCTTCTAGTGAATCAAAAAGGAAAAATCTTTTTGTCCAAGGGAACACTTTTCATTTGGTTCTATAGCCTAAACAGGCAAACACTTCTCATGAAGTACGGCTGCCACTTTAAACAATCACAAATGAACTGAATGAAGTCTTTTTTTGGTAAAAGGCTGTCCGTTCAGCCAGTTGAGATTGTTTTTGAATGTAATGTTTGTTCTCTGAAACCAGTATTTCCAGGAAAGAGAACAGGGATCTTGGAGGAGGAAGCCACCGACAGGCACATAGTGACAAGATAGATGGGGTTGATTTAGGTGGTCAGTCTATGTTCATGTTATTGATTTGGAGAATTTCACTACTTCTCACTGGGGAGACGATGAGGGATTAGAACGGTGGTTGAAAGGAGGGCTCAGTTGACCACCACAACAAAAACAAATGAGGTTCCATATAGTAGCCTGGATTATCACGTTACTGCGCCTCATGTATTGATTTATACCTGTTAGATTTTAACAAGGTTCTGACATGAGGTGCTACATCATCACACATGTCGAATGGCCTTTTCCTTGAGCTCTTTTGGTCTTATGTTTGTACAGCGCCATGCCTATAATCACGTTACTTCTCATCTCCAGTCCCTAGACTTGAAAACAATGAGACCTCTCAATAGTGAATTGATATTTTGTGGCTTCAATTAGTGTTCAAGAAAAAAGTTGTGTAAGATAAAAAAATTTAAGGGAGTGCTGTTATGCCATTTGTAATTTAAAATCCCTCCATAATTAATTAAAAAGTGGTTGAACTTGAGATCATGCTTTCTTGGAAACTAAATGCAGAGATGTCAGTTATTGTATGTTGTGCCTGTCTGCTTTAAAATAGTTTTTTCTGTTTGGAGAGAGTAGGGGTGACCTCACGTTGTCATTTGATTTTCTGTTTTGTTTTTGCAGCCTTATTATTGATGATGAGTTTGTTCGTGTGGTGTGAACACATTAGTCATTTCTCGTCTCTGCTTCTGATGTCATTTTATTTTAGACACTCGGTCATCCTCGCGGCCCTCCTCTGCTCGCAGCAGGCGGTCGTCCCTGTCGAACTCAGTCACTATAACATCCAACAGCAATAAAGCCAGCAAAGTGTCAGAACCTTCAGGTTTACAGGTACAATATAAATGTTTAATTTTGTATTGCCATGATGGCTTAGTTTTAGAGGTTTACAGGAAGCACTCTCACAGGGTCTTTTTAGTTTAATTCTGTTCCTTTTTACAAAAAAAACTGTTGATCACCAAACATTATCTGAGATTAGCGAAACACTTTAATGTTATTTTACACTGTAACAAGACCTGAAACTTTTTATTGTTTTGCCAATATTACAGTCGGCCAGTGATGGTGATGGACGAATCTATTTCTTGTGCCTGTGTGCGTGTGCGTGTGCGTGTGCGTGTGCGTGTGTGTGTGTGTGTGTGTGTGTGTGTGTGTGTGTGTGTGTGTGTGTGTATTGATCCTCCACTCTTTGTTTTCACTCTTTTTGGCTTAACCTTGGCTGGTTTTCTTTACAGCAAGGAAAAAAGGTAAATAAATAAATAAAAATACTAGCCCCCTGCTCCATCTCTCAGGTCCAAGCACCTTGTTGAGATTGGAAAGAGCCAGACATCATCGACATTAAAAAATGTGTGTCCAGAGATTACCTCTGAGGGAAGTCGTGCCCGCTGCTGTATATTGGCTTCTACATTGCCACAGGCTGATAACTGGGAGGTGGTGGGTGGGCTGTGTTTTTGTAGTTTGTTTGTTTTGTGAGATGCAAATGTGTCCTAATGAAAACTAAAGCTGAACAGTAAATACTTTTCTATTTGTCTTATTCATTTGCCTCTATTGTTTAGAATTTCAACAAAAAGCATGTTTTGCGTGGTTTCGAGTGTGTGGCTGTGTTTGAGGCTGGTTCAGTGTCCAGCGACTCTCTGCGTGGCACTAAATCAGACTCGGTGACAGCGCCTGTATTAGTCTGCAGACTGACCCTCCCTCTGTGGGGACATTAATTCTGATGTCTTTAAGCAGTAGATATGTGCCCATGGCAATTTCCCTCATTTAATATTGTCTGGACAAACCACTGAAGTGTTATGGTTTGATCTTTTATGCCTCTCACAGCCCAAGAAAAATACTTGGAGAAAATGGCTTTTCTCTGAAGGAGTGACATGCTCCGTCTTTATGGTACTTTCTTTGTTTAACTTGGTGATTTATTTGTCCACTAAAAGGATATATAGCCTATTCCAGACTCGCTCGGTCCACAGTGTCCTCTTATTGTGTGTCCACACCAACTGCGTTTTCATTTTAATGTGTCTCTTATGAGTGCAAGGAAAACTTCCTTGTTTTGATGGTCTTGTTCAATTTCAAATTATTACCTCATTTCAGCTGTCCTGCTAAACAAAGGGAAAACAGGATCTCAAAATGAGAGAAATGTTAGAATTCATAAATATTGCCAAAGTAGCCTCTTGATAGTTTTGAATGACCACTGGCCCAAGATTGAAAAGGTTGTATTTATCAAAGTTAAATGGACTCAAATTTACTGTATCAAGTCCTAAGGTCAGATTTACTCCAGCGTGCAGCATAGACTGGGTGTAACACGTCTGCCCTCCTCTGGATCACTGTGTGCATAACCGGTATTTACACAATGCTGAGCCCAGTTAAACTGGATGATAACGAATATGCCCTGTGAACATTAAGGTGATAATTATCACCACAGTCGTTTCCGCTAATCAAGTGAACAACCTCACTGATTAATGCACATTTTCATTAACTGTAAATTCATTGTCATAAGATCAATGCCTCTTTTATTAGCAACTGCAAATTAGTTTTGGTTTCTGCAAAAGATTATTTTGTTGTTGTTGTTTCTGTCTGTTGAGAATGTGTCAGGATCTATACCGAATCCACATACATATGCATACATAATAGGATACTATATACTGTATGTATGTTGACTGATGCTCATTTTGATGGATAGCCACATTCTATTATTAATGTGTGAATGTGTAGTTATTGTTGTTAAGCAGAAATGTTGTGTTGTTTCAGGAGTGGCATCACAGTTGTATGAAGGGCTGTTTCTTCTTGGAGGATGATGGGAGTATCAGTTCTCTTCAGTACCAACTTCACGTCCCGCAGACAACAAAGGTCTACCTGACTATTCAACCAGTCAGCCTCAGTCACAGGCCTGGTAATCTGACTGCATTTGTTACACACTGATGCTAATAACTAGTAGCTCTAGAGTAGTTTGATTAAGGATTTATTACTTAATGTGCTCATACTGTATTTTAATATTTGTTATTGCTGCATCATTAACTGCAAGCTGTTTTAGAAAATTGAGGAACAGTTATAATTTTAATAGTGTTTTTTGTGGCATTGCATTAATGAAATTCATACATCTTGTATATAAAAGAAAATTGAACAGACTGAAACATTTTCTTGTGGTATTTTTCAGAAAAGCCTTCGTCCTGGATGACAGTGGACACAGCTTTGTTCATTGTGTCTGCTGGTGAAACCAAAGAGGACTCGGCTTTAGTGTGTTTCACGGAATCTAAAGACAAAGATGTATGTTCACTTTATTAAGAATGTAAATGTGCTGGTCCATTTCAACCCAGTCTTTCATTCTAAGCTAAAGGTGTAATGATAAAAGTACCTTTATTTTCTTGTGTTTGACCAGAGGTATGTTTGGAAAGGAGAACTGAGTGCAGGAAACTACTACCTGCTTCCTTTCACCAGTGGATGCAGACTGAAGAAAAGCAAAAAGTGTGTTTCAAATAAACCTGTTGAGCTTGTGTACAGGACAGACACTGGAGAACTGGATCTCTCCAGGGAGCTCAGGTGTGTGTGTTTGTGTGTTCATGTGTATATGGTGGAACATGACCACAGCCATAGTTCAATGGATGGATGAAGAGATCCACAGATAAGTGATCCTGTTTCTGTATTGATCCATCTTGGCCACAGGGAGGTGCTGTCTGACATCTTTCAGGTGATAGATCTAGATGGAAATGGCCTGCTCAGCCTGGAGGAGTACAATTTCTTTGAGCTCAGGACAAGTGGTGAGAAGTGTGACAAGGATGCCTGGGCTGTCTGCAAAGGTAACTAGTGTCATGATAGGACCAATAAGAAGTTGCACCAGTCATATTTGTAAAACTGCACATTATTGCATTTATTTCATTTGCAAATCTTAATCTCCCCCTTCTACTTTGATAAGTGCATTATATTCAAGTATTTTAACTGTTTTAAAAACATTTAAATATATTTTTTGTGCTGTGACATGAAGAAAATTTTGATATGAGAAAGAATCAGCTAACAAGGCAGGGCTTCATGGAGCTAAACCTGATGGAGGCCACAGAGAAAGATGGAGAACCTGCAGATCTGTGGGTCACTATTGAAGCCATGGGGTACAACCGTATGCTTGAGATGGCAGAGGTTAGTGTACACAAAATTCACACATATAGTGCATAATGAGACTCTTCATCTTCATCTGCAGTGTTTGCATCTACCACTTCATTTCTATCACCAAAGTCAGCAAAGTGACTCACTTGAATGCTAATAAACTAATTTGAAAAACACCTTTTCTTGCACTTTGTCAGGCTTGTCCGTTCCAAATAGACGTCCACTGTGAAAGCACTCAGGCATCCATTCAACCACTCAGTTTGGACACAGGGCCAAAACTTCTGAACCAGGCCCTCCAAAAGTCCATCACATCTAAGACAGGGGCCAAGGCACTGAAGGGACAAGACAATGTTTTCATCTACACCTACAGGGGAGAGCACAGGATCTCCTCCCTCATCGCCAACAAGGTAGACAGCAAACCTTATGAAGGACTGTTTATTTGACTGAACCATTCAGAGTTTGAATTAGGTGGTCCGTCTTGTTACAGCCTGCGCTTTATAGAAAGCGTTTACCCTGTTGCTAATTGATATGCAGCCGTGGTGTCAATTCTCATAGCAACAGGAGCTGCACTTAGAGAATGGACACATGATACAAGAGAAATAACATGGACATGGAAACCTTTCAGTGTTTGCCCATTAGTTCACAATAGCACAAAATGAACACCAACACATTTCGAAAGGAATCTTCTTGGATCTAGTGGTGTCGACAGTTTGTGTCGAGTTCATCCTCAGGGGGCGACTATTGATTATTTGTGTTTGCCTTTATTGTGCTGTACTTATTGTCTGGTGCCACCAATGAGAGGTTCCATCATGCTCCCTTTGTTTTTCAGACCAACCAGAAAGTGACTGTGCACGTTAACAATGAGCAGAGCAGGAACTGCACCAGCAGCAGAAGCATGAGTGTGTTTGCAGTAGAGGTCCCAGCCAGGACCAAGATGGTATTAAGATTTTGCTTGTTGTGTTGTACATTGGATTTGATATTCAAAGAAAATTTGTAGCAAGTTGAATTGCTTTCATTCTTCTACTATCAAATTCAAAAGGAACTGTTTATTATAAAGAGAAGCTTATATGATGACTTATACAACACCACAATAGAATGATAAAACACTGAATTCTAAAACGAATGTTTGTCTCATGTTGTAGGTGTGCCAGCACGTCCTGCCCATCAGTGATAAACAGGACTGGACCTACAGCTGTGTGGAGACCGTTATTCCCTGTATGTAGACTCCAAGCAGTTTCACACTTTACATATTTAGATTTTCCAACATCCAGTCCACAATTGCTATTACTGCTATTATTGTTTTTATTTTTGAGACTATGAATTATATATACATATATAACTTATGTTCTTGTACTTCTATGTGTCCCATCGGGTTGCATTCATCATAATTGCACTACTTTATCATTGTTTGTGGATATAAATAAAACTTTCTAACCAGTATTTTTATCACATTTCTTTCTTTCTACTTTTTTAATATATGCCTTTATTATCTTGTCTTATTGTGTCTTGTTTTCAAAACACCTATAGTGTTCAGGACTATGTGAGCAAGAACCTCTGAATTTACTTTAAATTTGTGGCTCTAGGTCTTCTCTCTCCCTGTTCTTATACAGGCAACGACATGCATTCCTTAGCACAGTGCTCAGGTCTAAACTTTATATGCCCTTGGCCTTTGCAGTGGGTGAGTCTTGACCTCCTATTTATATCTTTCAGGCCATTATCCGCCCTTTGACTTTCTCTGCTGAAACAGTAGACAAACTAAATGTCACATGACATAGATGCATTTAATGTCCTGAGCCGCCATCTGCTCTTTCTTTTTCAGCACAGAAGTACAGTAGTAGTTGACTGCTGAAGGCAGCCAAACATGCCTTTACGATATGGATATGTACAGCATGTGCACATCTAACATTTTAATTCAGTGTCAAGCATTTCACATTTTGCTTATATGCTTTCCTGATTTCCAAATATGGTTTAAAGGTTTGGACCATAAGCCTTGCAGTCATCGACCCCTGTGTCCAAAGGTCTCTTCAGTCATGGCCCAACAGTTAGGCTTCACAGATACTTCACTGAGCTGGTTATTCCTCTTGTATCTCATGGAGATTTTAAACGTTCCTCAGGTTTATTTATACACATGCTGCTACAGATTGCCCTTGAAAATTTTTTATTAAAATTTTAGAAAGCTAGGTTGGAGTGGCAGATACACTCCACCTGCACACAGCCTTTGGGGATTATTGGGTTTATATTTAGAGGTTAGCAGCCTACATACACGATTGTGTGTCTCTACAGTAAAATATCAGTAAGTCTGACTCCTGGGAGGTAAAAGAGTGGGAGAAAGACATTTATTCTAGGGCTTTGCTGTTTTGAAGCACGTTATTCGTTTAAACTATTAAATCTGAGCCCTGGTGTTGAGTCGTGCCCTTTAAACGGGAGGCGTGTCTGTGGGCGTGTACGTGTGCGCGTGCGTGTGCGCGTGGCCGCTGCGGGACCTCAGTCGCCTCCTCGTCCGACCAAACTGCGGATCTCACCGGGGGACTGAATCAGCGCTCACTGGGGGGTCACGATGGTGAAAATAACGACGGTGAAGACCAAGCCGTACTCCGACCAGAAGCCCGGGACGAGCGGCCTGAGGAAGCGGGTGACCGTGTTCCAGCAGAACCAGCACTATGCGGAGAACTTCATCCAGAGCATTATTTCTGTCATCGAGCCTGCCGAGCGCCAGGCGGCCACTGTGGTGGTGGGAGGAGACGGCAGGTTCTTCATGAAAGACGCCATTCAGCTGATCGTCCAGATCGCTGCTGCCAACGGGGTCAGTAGGAGAAAGGCGTCTGCGCGGTTAGCATGGTGGCTAGCATGCGCGCTAACGCTAGCAAGCTAACCTCCAGATAGCAGGTTAGCTTATGTTCATGCAAGAAGGCAAGATGCAAAATGATGTGGTCGTTATATTAACGTATACAAATAGACCGAGTTAGCCTTAAACAATTCAAATAGACAATTTTTCGATTTTTAAATATTAACATTCCTTTATATAAGTTATTATAGAGAGACGCAGCTGGACTAAGGATGACATTCGACCTTTTCCTTGTCACGCACTGATCATAACCAGATATTCAGAGGGTCCAGTGCCAGTGGTGATATTTTGGACCAAGTGCATGAGGGGACACTTGGGCTTTACGCTTGAAATGAATGATGTTATGCGTTCAGTTGTTCTGTAATGAGCTGTGCTGAGATGCCACTGGTCCCCTGCGCCTTAACGTGACTGCGACGGGTTTCAGGCGAGCGGGGGGCGTGACGCGCAACGTGAAGCCCGTCACGTTGCCCCGCAAATGTCTGCAGCGGAGATGGAGGTCAGCTGCACGGAGTCCACGGGTCGTTCACGTAGCGCTCGTCTGTGTTCCACAGTTCTTATGTCGTTATTAAACACCCGACCTGCAGCGATTGCACGCCATAAAACGTCCCCCTCACGTTTCTCAAGGTCATCGTGGTCGTTTGACCTTCACCGCCATGAGCAGCTACTCTGGCGCAGGCAGCGATGCTGGTTGTACGTAGTTAGTTGCACAAAGGCTGTTTCGCCACAAATGGCTTCTGTAAGGAAACGAAGCTCTATCACTGCCAAAGGTGCACAAATAGAAGCAGTGGCGCATGTTTGCTCAAATGGAAGCTGTTGCATGTTTAAACACACAAAGTTCCTGGACTGAGGTATTGACACAAAGCTATATAGTATGCTGCAACATTTGGAAATGTTAGAAAAACATTGTTTGCATATAAAGTTATAACTGTGTAAATTTAATTTCTCATTGTAGTAGTTGTATCTTTTTTTCAAATGTCCCTCAGTTTGACTGGATTTAGGCTGTTTTGGCATCTTCTGTCTCCTCGTGTAATCCCAGATTTACCCCATAATCTTGAGACCTGATTTACGGGGGTCACGCCATATGTTGCAGAACTCACTGTCTTAGTTTATGTAATTCATTTCCCCTGTTTATGTGTTGGGGTGTGTGCATTGACTTTAGCATGTGTTTCCTGCAGATTAATCACCTGGTCATCGGTCAGAATGGCATCATGTCCACCCCTGCGGTCTCCTGTGTGATCCGCAAGATCAAGGCAGTCGGTGGCATCATCCTCACAGCCAGCCACAACCCCGGCGGACCCAATGGAGACTTTGGCATAAAGTACAACATCTCCAGTGGAGGTGAGTTGTGTTGCACCTGTTCTGTCAGTTCCAATAAACAATGTGTTTCACCATCTGCCGTTTGTAGCACTTGACTATACAGTGTTTTCGTACGGATGTGTTACCTAACCAACCGCTTTGGCTTTTTCTCTGCCCAGGACCTGCTCCAGAGGGCATCACTAACAAAATCTTTGAAATCAGCAAAGGCCTGCAGGAGTATCACATCTGTCCAGAGCTGAAAGTGGATCTGTCCAAGATCGGCAAGCAGACCTTTGAAGTGGACACTTTCAAGCCCTTCACAGGTAAATGACATTAACAGTAATGTCCTTTTTATAGAGATGTAGACAATGGGGCAAGTTCTTTATTTGAACAAAGTTAAAGTAAGAATTTTAATTATTTTTTTATAACTGGTAAAAAAAGTGCTGAACTTTGTTAGACTGTATTCACAGTGATGTAAATGATTCAGGCTTCAGAAGTGGATTTTATAACAGATTCCAACTACAGTATATTATTAGTTTATAGCTAATTGTTTGCTTTTTATTTGTCTCAGTGGAGATTGTGGACTCTGTGGAGGCCTATGCTGAGATGCTAAGGGGCATCTTTGACTTTGCTGCATTGAAGGAGCTTCTCTCTGGACCGAGTCACATCAATGTCCGTCTGGACGCCATGCACGGAGGTATGACAGCGCACTCGCAGTCAGGAATGTTAAAAAGAGGTAGAATAGCTGAATAAACGTGGCCTCAGGACAAAGTCTAAATAATGATTGACTGCTGATATATTATCAAAGAGATTGCAGACTTTGCAGATCTTTAAGTGGACCAGAATACATAGAGCTAATTCATATATATTGTACTGTATATATGGCAGCACTCACTATTACCTGAGTCAATTGTCATAATTACATTTCAGAAGCACAACTGAATTCGTGTGAGGCTTTATGATGTAGTACTAAGCCATCTCCATGTTAAATACTCACTGTCTCCCTCCAGTGGTTGGTCCGTATGTGAAGAAGATTGTCTGTGAAGAGCTGGGTTCTCCAGCCAATTCAGCAGTCAACTGTGTCCCCCAGGAAGACTTCGGGGGCCATCACCCCGACCCCAACTTGACGTATGCTGCAGACCTGGTCAACACCATGAAAGGAGGAGAATATGATTTTGGAGCTGCTTTTGATGGTGATGGTGTAAGAAGACCGTCATTTCCTCTAATGTGCTTTCACAGCTTTTTAATCATTGTATTACTGAGAGGTGAGAGCTGAGATGTCAACGTTTTAATTGGATTAGAATTTGTGACGTTGCGTCATGTAGAATTAATCTATTTCTGGTCTATTAAATTCTTAATTTTATTCCTTTCTTTATAATAAACCAGAGTCTGGAGCCAAAGATTAGGCCTGTGTTCCAGAGTGAGATTAGATTGAACTCATTTTGACTTTGGCACAGCCTTCTACTGATGACAGTGAGTGCTTTTAGTCAGCTGTTTCTTTCCAGCTTTCTCCCTGACACTTTCCTCATGTTTCATGAGAAGACCGGACCGATGTTTAATAGGAAACAGTGTGGGTAATATGATAAGAAATGTGTTGAAATCATTAAGCCACGGAGGCCCCGTCTCTTTTTTCTGTCTTCTGTTAGAATTTCAATGAAATGTAAAGGAAATGAATACGTAAAGGTTTTGTAATGGATTAATATTATGTCACTTTGACTAAAGTACGCCTATTTATTTTACCTTTAGGATCGTAATATGGTGCTGGGTAAACATGGCTTCTTCGTGAACCCTTCAGACTCGGTGGCTGTCATCGCTGCCAACATCACCAACATCCCTTACTTCCAGAAAACCGGAGTCAAAGGCCTGGCTCGCAGTATGCCCACTAGTGGAGCCCTGGACAAGTAAAAACCATATGACTTCACCACTACACTGAAGATGCAATGAATCAGTTACAGTTGATTTCTATCTTATACGGTTTATTGTGTGTCCCACTTTCCAGTGTAGCTAAAGCTCTGCAGATGCAGCTGTACGAAACTCCAACTGGCTGGAAGTTCTTTGGGAATCTGATGGATGCTGGCAAACTGTCGCTGTGCGGTGAGGAGAGCTTCGGCACCGGTGAGCGAGCAAAACAGATGTGAGGGAACGCAGCGCCCCTGGTTTCATTCGCTAACTTATATCCCCACCTCCCCTCTTTTATGATCCAGGCTCCGATCACATCCGTGAGAAGGACGGCCTTTGGGCAGTTCTTGCGTGGCTGTCAATCTTAGCCACCAGGAAACAGAGCGTGGAGGATATTATGAAGGATCACTGGCAGAAGTTTGGCAGGAACTTCTTCACCAGGTCGGCAGTGATCCATGTAGAAACGGTTCCTGAAATGTAACTTTGCACCTCAGGAACAAGAATGTTTTTAATAACTTCTTTGTTCAACGTACACTTGTGCAATCACAGTATACTCTTTCGCCATCTAGTGGGTGACAAGAGAACAGCATCATATTAAAGCTCAAAGTTAATTCATGTGCACACAGGTGCCAGTTCATTAGCTATGTCTTTGAATTGTATTGTATTATACTAATAAACATTAACGTTAATTTGTTCACACTCCTAAAGACAAGTAAGTTGGTTAATATACAAAAAATTTAACCAGTGTCTTTTTGTAGGAGCCTTCAGAGACACCCTGTGTTTTTGTCTTATTATACTTCTTATCCAACCCTTTTTAATTTTGCCTTACAGGTATGACTACGAGGAGGTTGACTCAGACGCTGCAAACAAGATGATAAAGGACCTGGAGACTGCAATGTTTGACCCATCATTTGTAGGAAAGAAGTTCTCCTCAGGTGATAAAAGTTATGAGGTGTCTCTCTCCGACAACTTCGCTTACACAGACCCTGTGGACGGAAGTGTGTCCAAGAACCAGGTGAGAGTCTGCAAGAGTTCATTACAGTCCTATTTTTTTCAGGTTTCCATCTATCATCACATGCAGGCGAACCTCAGGGGTGTTTGTTCTACCCATTTTTAGTGTAGCTAATGGAGTAAGTCCTGCCAAGAACCTGTCTCTGTTTAAAAAGAGCAAAAACAGATTTATTGTGTCTGTTCTACACTAACTTATAAACCAGTTAGTTTCCAGATTGTTGAATCTCCTGTTTCTTTCTCTTTCTTGCTCAGGGTCTCAGGATCATCTTCTCTGACGGTTCTAGGATTATTTTCCGTCTCAGCGGTACAGGCAGCGCAGGAGCAACCATCAGGCTCTACATTGACAGCTATGAAAAGGACCCCCAGAAGATTTACCAGGACCCACAGGTCAGGACAGTAATAAGTTATACTAATCACCTGGATTCAGTGAAACCTGACAATGAAGTCTGATAAATACTGATGTTCCCACACAATATGTAAATGACAGAAAGGAAACGAACAAACCACAGGGAAAAATAAAGTTAGCTCCACCAAGACACTCCATAAAGACGTTTGACTGTTGAGAACAGGCAGGTGATGTAAAACACGAAAGCGAGACCATAAAGGTTCCCCTGAGCTTTTTCTCCTTCGTGCTCGTATGCCATGTATGAGCAGATAAGCAGGATCGTATTGTTTCAGAATCTTAACCTGACAGAAAAATGAGCGTTGGGTTAATGGTTCAGCTGGCTGACTTCGACTTGCTTTGATTTACACACTCAGCTGTATGATAAATCCTGTCAGCAAAGACGAGAGTCGAGAGTGATAGTTAGACGCTCATTTTGTTTTCACAGGAAAATCCTATTAACTAATCATTTGGCTGCGATGGGAATAAATGCTCCGCTGTGAAAAATTTCGACACTTCTCTACATTAATCAGGAATTTCTGGCTACGAAATGCTGCTTGTATTAGAGGGTATGTAAACACTGCCGATGTCAGATGTTCCCTGTGTTTGTGTGATGTCGTTGTCCAGGTGATGCTGGCTCCTCTGGTGGACATCGCCCTGAGGGTCTCTCAGCTCCATGAGAGGACTGGACGCTCCGGCCCCACTGTGATCACATGATCCCTCATCCACGCTGCCTCCGCTCCCCCTCAGCAACGCGATACCTCTGCTCTCTCGGGGGTGACACTGCCCTACGGCGCTGTCATGGCTTCAGTTGTTGGCCCTCTTTAGAAACTGCGCTGGATTAACCTGAAAATCAAATTGGAGAAGTGGCTGTACTGAGCATATATCAGTAATTCTGGTCATCCTCGTCCTCCTCCATCCATGTCCCCCCTCAGCGACCCGGTGCCTTTCCCTCCCTGTGCTACCAAAACTGCCACTTTACTTGAACCGTGAGCCCACAGCTAAAGCCTTGACAAGTAACACATCCACAGTAAATAAAAGAACTTATAAAATCCCTGATGCGGTCATGGTCCAGTTTCTGCTCGCACAAAATGTAATGCTGTAAAAGTGGATAGAGTTGCATATTTTGTATGACAGCTGGTGCGTTTGGGTCCCCTTTAACTCGCTTTGACAACAGGAGTAGTCCAGTCTCGCAGCCAGTGAGCCAAGTTATGGGACAAGCTTCGAGAATAAAATGCTTCCAATAAGTAGCCGTGAACTCTCCAAGCGCATTCCTGTGGCTCGAAGCTCAGACCGATGATTTCTGTCATTCCCCCACAAGTTATCTTGGGTAATGAGATAGTCGCTGTAACCCTGAGTAGCTATTAAGAGTTATAGTGTGGAGGTCAAGGGATCTGAACACAAACAGAGCTGAAACACATCAAAGTGTCATTTTTCTGGAAAGGGCTCGTTCACAAGGGGAATAAGTGAGTGATGTTTGAAACAGTTGGAGCTGTGTGAGACTCTACAGGTACTGGATTGGTGTCAACTTATTCCTCACTAAATTCTTGTATCTGGACGTAAATAGGCTCCAATTTAGCCCATTACTTTAATAGGAGTGACGGAGAACGAGGGGCCGCTCCGCGTTTCTCCCTGAAAACCAACACGACGATTGGCCTCAATCACAGATGCCACATTTTCCACCAATTTCCGTCACGTACGTCCGTGTCATTGGTTGCGACCGGGTGTTCGCGTTCTCCAGCCGGAGCCAATTGGCCGCAGCCTTGTTCTCGCGCACATCTGAGGCGCGACGGCCGTGGCGACACCGCGCTGCGGTGATTACTGCTATTTCACATTTCCTGTTATTTCACTGACACGAGCTTTGAGGCGCGCGTTTCGCCCCCGACGGCTGCAAAGCGCTCGGTCCAAACGAGCACCAGTCCAGCTCTTTATCGGCCTCTCTGGGACCGTGCTGGTGCTGTCGGATGCGTAGCTCCACGAAGCGTTCCTGAGTCCCCCGAGGAGCCCCACTGAGCGCGTGCAGCTCTGTCCGGGCGCTGTCGGCGTGATGTAGAGCGCTGCACCGCGCGCGCCCCGCTCGGGCCTGTAATGGCTTGCAGGCCGTGTTTGCGTTGGCTGTCATTGCATCAGGTAATCACGGCGAGCCGTGCATTTCGCCCGCCGCAGCCATTAGGTGTCCACGCGGCTTTGTGAGCAGCTGGCACCGCTCGCTGCGCTGCTGCGGGAAGCGGGCGGCTCCGCGGACAAAGGCATCATTCTCAGCGCGCTCGAACCGGGGGCCGTTCCAGGTTCTGCTGCTCCGGCTTTTGTGGTTCTCTCCGGTTGCCTTCTCACATATTCTTTGTGAAATGATACAGTTTTAAAGCTGGGAGAGGGTGAAATGATTTCCCCCTTTGTTGCCTACAGAAATAATGGCTTCCTATATAGTCTCCATACGTAGCGATCATGTTTTAAACTGTTTAATGGGAGCGGCTGCACTCTTTACAGTGTAGTGGATCTGGACTTGTCAGTAAATGCATATTAATGTAAGACAAGCTCTGTGTGACTTCACCACAGCCCGACGGCGAGTCGCCTGCTCCACAGAGCTCTGACAGGCTCTGTGTGAGGTCAGCGGAGTGTCGGACGCTCCCTCCCAAAGCTCACATTAATAGATACCGAGTCATCAGCACCTTCACACTCCACGTTTTCTGGGTCGGGAGCCAACGCGCGGAGGATGATGTGAGCCCATAAAAGCCGCTCCGCAACAGGACAAGACGCGCTGGAGCGGTTCCCACCGCGCAGCTGAACCCAGTGTGGAACCGGAGCTGGAGCGCGTCCACCGCCGCCCCCGTCCATTCCTCCCCGGCTTCAGTGGACGTCTGACGGTGAGACGAGGAGTCCACGTGAGCCCAGCGTCGGTTCTGTGACGAACGCTCGGCTGCTCGGAGCGAAGATTTGTCCTGCTTTAATGCAGATCAGCAGCAGCTTCGGCCTGGACTCGCTCCTGCACCCCCCCCCCCTCACACTGGAGGGTTCTGTGGCTTGTTCTGTAAAAACACAGTTTAGCGCGTGATTCTTCTGAGCCCGTGACTCGTGTCTCTAAATAAATAAACTACACTGAGACGCAGACCTGCCAGCTCATTGTCTCCCACTAAAGGACACCGTTGCTGGGTAACAAAGAGCGCTCCTGTCCACAGGCCGCGGCACGAGGCACGAAGCCCGAGGCACGTGCTCTTCAAAGACTCCAGATCCAGGCCTCCATTAAAGTTAGAGGACTTTCACCATGCATGGTTGCAATTTTAATAATCATATCCTACTTAAGGCAAAATGAAGTCAATAGACATCAAGGAGGGGAAAAAGGCCAGTGTCAGAAGTAATTTTGCTACTTGGTCGTCTGCTGGTGAGCTCTCCTCCCGCTGGAGCCGTTTCCACGTCTTTGAGGTTCCTTATTACAGGGGAAACTTAAAGGCAGCTTAGGCTAAATTCATTTGACTGCTGAACAGCAAATTAAAAGGGCGCCTGAGCGAGACGCGCGCCTGACGTATGACGTACATCACCTCACACATAGTTTCGCCCAGCTATAATCAGTCGTGGCTAATTTCTTTTGGTTTGACTGTTATCTGGGGTTATTTTGTTTGAAATCGCCCTCCGCGAAATTCTATCACTGCAGCACAAAAGCCCTTTGTTGACTTAATTGAAATGTTATGTGAAATCATTCGCGAGTCTAAACACACGTTTTCTTTATTTCTCCCTCCGAGGCCCAGAAGAAGCTGATATCCAGCGGAGGAGGTACTTCCACCGCTCAAACAGCCTGGAAGCGGCGGGCTGCAGCTTCAAGAGCTGGAAAACGAGGAAGAATCCCAGTCGTAAAAACGTCGTTTGTTAAAATGAATCAGCTCTGCCACGGGAGCAGGAGGACGTTCAGCCCCTCACTGGAAAAATAACTTCATTTCCACGAGCGGCTTGAATTGAAGCATCAGCACATTTTTAATTTCCTCCACCACTTACATCACGTGACGATGGAGCAGATGCGCTGACACCCAATGTACTGAATGCAGGAACTGAACAGAGACCGATGAGGAACCAGCTGCGGTGTCTGCAGACTCGGCCCAACGGCATCACTCAGACGGACGGCGGCGAAGGAAGGTTCGGATTAGACCGTGTCAGGACGTCACAGACACCGGGCTTCATGCAGAACAGCGACATCAGAGCTGAACCCTGACCCGTCGGAGTGACCCCCGCCCCTAAACTAATCCAGTCCACGGCCTCGCAGACCCCCGTCTTTAACGGTACATTGAGAAGCATCGGGACGAGGGATGACGGTTCCCCGTAATGAGCGGGGCCGCTGCGGGTCACGGCGTGGGGGAACCGGAGATGCTAAATTGCTCCCATTCTTTCTCCGCCGCCGCAGCCTTTGATGGCGCTCCGCGTGCCGACGCGCACGAGAGATGGAGGACGTGTCACGAGCCGGGAGCGAGTGGCGCAAAGCAGAACAAGGTGCGGCGTTGTGGAGAGCGAGAAACGGGCTTTGTGCCGGCGCAAAGGTGCACTCGGAAGAATGGAAGTCGCAGAAAATTCACAGACGTAAACACGACGCCGCGGTTTCACAGTGAACCGTACGCCACCACTCATGATTTAATCCGCTCCATGTGCGCCATTATAAGAGAATCAAGAGAGACACATTAAACTTTATTAACAGTTGTTTATTATTTCACATCACTCCTGATTCCATTTCAGCCAAACGAGCATGTGAAGGTAAAGGCTGTTTCAACAAAGCAGAGACTGACGTAAGTGGTAAAATACAGGCACATAATTACTTCTGACAGTTCGTTCAGAGTCCGCACAAGAATCGCATTGTATCCGACAAACGCGCAATAGTGACATTATCAAATATGTTCTAGTTTTTGATTAGTGGCGCTCTGTGGCACGAGGAGGAACCAGCGTTTGGGTTTTATCATCGATTTTGGCTTGGAATTAGTTACTTGTCTCTTGATTTGCCGCGAGTTTGAAACAGGAGTTTTCCAAACAGCCCTGGAGCTTTGATAGTCTTAATTGTACATTAAACAGCACAGGTTCCAGGTAGTAGCTGTTCTGGTGCTTTCTCACTAAATCCCTCTTATGTTTCCAACTCACTCGTTTTGCCAAATGGGTTTTTTCCACGTCCAAACGTCTGTCGCGCCGTCCTGCAGTTCCCGCGGCGCCCACACGATGGCGACACGTGGCTAATCAGAGCCATGTGGTCACGTCTGCTCTGCGAAGTTTGTAGGAAGGATTAGGCTCCGGACAGAGGAGGAAAGTGAGCCGGACTCCGGAGCAGAGGAGAGGCGCAGAACCCAGAACAGACGCAGACAACTTTCCTCCAGCCTCACGTTTTTTCCGGGGGGAGACCTTTTGGTGCGCGTCGAGGAAGCGGCGCACCAGCTTTCAAGGCTCTGCAGTCGTAGGAATTCCTTTGGCGGGACTCGCTGTTGAATTGTGAGAGTGTGAGTAGTGGATGTAAAAAAAAAAAAAAAACAAGCGGGCGAAGATTTGAACGCAAAGCCGGAGGAATGTGTCCAAGTCGGGCAGCGGCGCGCCTCCGTCTCCGGGGACGTCCCGGCGGCGCCCTGTGGATCGTCCTGCTTCTCCACGGTGTCCTGGACGTGAGCGCGTCTGGTGAGTCCGACGTTTCTTCTTACCTGAGGCTCCACTTTACTGACGCTGAGCCGCATCAACGAAGCGGCGCAGCGGAAAGTGTGAGTCCGTGCGCGTGCAGCGGTCAGCGGCGGCTTTTACTGAGACTTTTAGTGCAGTTTGTTTTTTTATTGTCGAGGCTTTTGTTTGTCTTCAGCTCTGTTGTTGCTACTCACCCCCCCCCCCTCATGTAAATGATCTTTGGTTTTGTGGATTATCGCCCTATTGACACTGTGAAGCCTCTGCGCGGGGGTCTCCGCTCCACAACAGACGGAACCGGGTCTCGAGCCGTCAGCTGGAGGCCCAAACACAAGCAACAATAATTCAGGTCATTTGAAAGACAAGAGCAACGTAAAGTCCTATTTAAAAGACAAACAGACATCGCATGTGGTTGATTATAGGGTTGCGCCCGTTTAAGGCAATTAGATGAGGGATACGTTTGAGTAAATTAGTCCAGTGTGAAGGAAAACTATCACCACGCGTCTTTACGGCCTCTTAGAAACAAGCACAAGTAAACGGGCCTCTTGTGTCCTGCACGTCGTGGTTCTTTGCCGTGTGTGAGCGTTGGAGGCAGTTCGTGGCCTGCTGGTGTGAGTCAACGGGGCCTTGGTTGACTAATAGAAGTATGATTGAAACCAGTTCGAGCTGTAATTGAATTGTTTATGACGCGTCTGCGGAAAGCGTTTAAATTCTTTTGTCCTCTGGCTTTTGAGTGTGTAAATATGAAGCGTCGCTCTCCTCCCAGATACGAGGTGATGAATTGTCCCTGGAAGGTTTGTTTGGATTAGCTCTGTCCTCCTCAATGCTTCTGGCTATTATTTACAGTGGACGTGAGCTGTATATGATGCAGTGAGCGTGAAGCTTTCCTTGGCTTTATCCGTTTGTTCTTTTTTTTGAGACTAAACGAGTCCACGGTTTGCGGTTTACTTTAATGTCTTTAAAAGGGGTTCCATCATCGAAAGCGGAGTTGGCCACAGCTGAACTGTGGCTCCTCCATCGCTCCACGGGTGCAAAATGGACGCGGTGCCTTAGATTCCAGTACTGTCCATGCAGTCGCTCGCGCGTGGCTTCAGATGACTTTCCCGTCCACTTGCGTCTCCTGTGACCCCCCCCCCCCCCCCTCCACCACGGGGCGTGTGTGCGGATGGTAACAGTGGGAGTGTTGTCTCCCTCCTGGCTCATTGTAATGGGAATAGTCGCAGAGGAACAAGAGTGGGCTTCAGCTGCAATCGAATGTGAAGAGTGCAGCGCCCTGTGATCAGTGGATGGAGACCGTCCAGTGATCACACGCTCCGTGGGAGCAGCTGAGCCGGCGTGACGTGTGCGAAATGGAACAGCGCAGGCTTTTATTTGCTGCCGTCGGGTTTACTGGTCGGCCTGTGGGTTTACAGGCAGAGGTCAGAGGTCACGGACCAGTCACTGTGGTTCCTCTGGCGGCGTTTCTAGGAGCAATCAGGGCTTGGCCACGTAGCAAATATTTATAAAGCAAGAACAAAAACCCATGAATGCAGTGTCTTGTAAAAATGTGTTTCTGTGCAGCTTGGTGACATTTAAAATGGCCTGTTTAAATAATATGAGCAGCCTCCAGCTGATCCAACGGAGAAGCTCCGTTCTTCTCACCCTGAGCGCTGCACAGCCGCGCTCTGTCTGCAGTAATGGCCCGTGACACGTCATTAGCAAGAAATTGACAGCGGCCTTTTCCCGCTACGTAAACTGTAAACGTCTGTAAATGTGGGACGCTCACCTCTGTACATAAAAGGTTCTCTGCAGGGCACAAGGCTGCGTGAAATGTGTTTGGGTTTGCATTAAGCCTTTTAATAACACTCAGGAAGGCGATAAATCACTCCGGGAGCGACTGCCTCCACCGTTTTTACCAGGACGCTCTGTTGACACTGAAGGCATTTCACCCCTGGAAAAGAAAGCTCCTCCGTCCTGCAGAGAGAGAGAGTGTGTGTGCATATGCGTGTGTGTGTGCGTGCGCGCGTATCTGGACTGATGCTGCTCTGACTTGTTCCTGGACTCGCGTTGAGAGGCCTCGTTTCCATGGCAGCGCTGCTGGTTTCACTGCGTGCTCGTCAGCCTTCTATCCGTGTGCGGGACGGGCCGGGCTCGGCCGCGGCCCGGGCGGCACATCTCCTTCAGACCGATGGCTCCGCTGTGTTTAGAACCCCACTCCCACTCGGCACAGTGTGAGTGGTGCCCGTCCCTAAAAGCCTCTGGCCGACGCCGGCGGATGCAGGAATGCGGCAGGAACCGTATGTGTGAAACACATGTATGGTCTTTCTCTGGAAGCGGGACGGGGTTTCTGTACGTTTTCTTCTGAGACGGGTCGACTCGGTTGGAGAATGTGAAAGCGTCTGAAAGGACCCGGACGCGAATTGGACCGGCGCAAGCGTCATGAATCAAACGCCGGGACTCTGTTTTATGTCACTGATTTAAAACACGGCCGTATAAACAGCAATTACCTACTTCTCACCCGTTATTAGGGACGTGTGTTTGCCAAAGCTTGGTCCTCCTGTCGCTGCCAGAGGCCAAAACGTTTGGAGGAGGTCCTGCTCTAATTGTTTAATTGACTGCTTGATTTACGTTCAAGAAGAAAAATCCATCAAAATATTACATAAGTACATTTTCACAGCTTTGTCATTCCATCATTTGTAGAATGTGGAAACGTCCTTTTGATCCAAGATGCTGGTAAATGGTACAATTGTTTTCCATTGAGCTGCCGCCTGGAATTTCCTGACAATGTGTCATCAGGACTTGCTTGACAGAGCAAACTTGTAATGAGATCCTCCATTAGGCTTTTCTGCTTTGTGGATCCTCCGCACCAGCGTTTCTGTGAATGGTGCTGTGAGAAGTGCAAAGTCCCTGCCTTTGCCTCGTATGGACTGAATAATGCTCCCATTTCCACAAATTGGACTCAGTGGAGCCCATTTTTTTTTTTTCAGCGGTCGGAGCTCCTCGCAGAGGCCGCGCTGGAAACCGACGGCTCGAGCGCAGCCGCTCGGATCCTCGTTGGAAACGTTTGATAAAGTTGCTGCCACTGCGGCGTGCAGCCAAGCGTGAAAACCCTTTTCCTGCCGTCTGCTCTCTGCACAGGAGGTCGGCTGCAGGGTTCAGAAAGCCCAAAAGCGAGCCTGGCCCGGGTTTGAGGCCGCGCAGATGACAGTGGCACCGCAATGGTTTTAGCAGCAGGACGTCTGGCACTTTACAGTCTGCCAGAGGTGTGCGATGCATTAAAAGCTCCCCGTTTCCACTGCCGGACCTGTGCTGCATGTCCGTGGCCGCGTCCGTGGCCCGTAGCGCGTGGCCGCGTTAAACTGCGAGCACGGAGGGAATGCCGGCTTCCCGTCCGGACCTGGTTCGGCGCCGAGGACGCGGTGGAGGGAAGCGCTCTGAAGCCGTGACACAGCGGAGCGTTCCGCGTGAAACACGGCCTTTTAAATCCCAATGTTTGTGTCAGAGTAAATCTTTTTAAACCCTGTTTGCTTTGCATTAAGGACTTCACCCCCCCCCACACACACACACACACACACACACACACACTGCAGGACGGCAGATCCCCCTCCACCCACAATTAGGCCTTTGTGCAACGCTCCACACCCTCCACGGTATTAAATACCCAAACTTTACGGGCTTCTCCCCTCAAATATTGTGTTTATTTTTCAAAAAGCATGTGGGCTCGCTGTTCAGTGGAAGGTTAGATTAGCTGATATTTGCCAGGTTCAGATAGTTTCTTTATGACACACGTTTCTTTCACATATATTTCTTTTGGTTGCAGCGTTTTTTCCTTTTCACACATTCCTGAAGTGTTTGCAGCAGCCGGTCCGAGGTGCTTGTCTCTTGTTTTCCGTTAATTGAAGTTCCATTAAAGCCTTTAACTTGAGCAGCGCAGGACGTGTGCTGAGATCGGGCCTCTGTGGTTCCACGTCTGTGGTTCCACGTCCGCGGTTCCACGTGTGCGGTTCCCTTTCGCCTTCTCAGCTCCGCGGCGGCTCGGTTCCGCCGTCGGCCCGTCGGCTCCACAGGGACGTTTGTGTGCAGTTATTAATGGACCGTCGCCACGCGTGTCACGCTGCATTCCTGGTGATTCACGGGTGTCGCACCGCTGACGTGCTCCTCTTTGTCGTTCTCTCTGTAACTCGCTGATGATTTGAGCAGCGCGTCCTCCCTGACGTGCTGCGTAATGCGCAAAGCGCGGACTTCATCTGTGGAACGATAAAAGCAGAGACGCGTGGACTGCAGGAACGCTCCCGTTTTACGGGCGTCTGATGGTTTGTGCGTTTCGCGTCTCTTTGTGGGGCTGAGTTTGTGTTTGCAGCACGCAGAGAGAAGCGTTCTCCTATTGTTTTGTAATTACACTTGTCTGTAGAAACTCCAATCCTGTTGCAAACTGAAGCTGAGGAATTCTGTCTTTATGAAGATTAGTTTCTCTAATGAGTTTTATTTTTAAGCCGTCGACTTATTCAAACTGGGGATTTAAAGCTGAAACTGTTTGTAATCCAGCAAACAAGATATCTGATTAAAATGAGTTTTAGTTCATTATAACTTCCTTATACTTCAGTTCAGCTCCAGCTCAGCTCAGTGTCTGTGAGCAGGCGATCGTAGGGAAAGTTCTGTCCCTGTCGAGTCTTGAATTATTGTGGCCTTCAGTTATTGAGTCCCTTTCCCGTCGGAGGAGTTGTTTTCTGGGTTCTGACTGTAAGTTGTGCAATGTGTTTTCTGCTCCATTGAAGGAGCTTGGCAGGCTTGAGTTACATGTGTGTGAGGTACAGTTTTACTCTTACATGTGATTTATGGCTGGAAGCCTCCAGTTGTCCGTGTCCTTTGGCTTCTCTTCGACGAAGTCCGTCTATTTTCTATACATCATTGTTTGAATCAAACTGTCACTGATGTGTGTGGTGTTAATGGATGAGAACTTAAAGACATCCAGGTTTGATTAAATTACGGTTTCACTTGTGTACAATTACCATGTAAGTCTAAGCTTAAACATTGATGAAAACCAGGAAGTTGCAAAAATGCTGTTACTTTTTCTTTTGGCTGTGTTTGAAGGTGTTTGTCTCAGTGTTGACGTGGTCTTAAATGGTTTTTTAACTCTGTGTGATTGTTTAAATGGGGCTTTGTCACGTTGTTCTGAAAAGAAGCTCTTCCATTAACCCTCAGTTGTGTTACGAAAGGCTTCCTTGACCCGATCTCACGCTGAGCAGACGGATGCTGGTTTGAATCCTGTCTAGTCTGGTGTCCAGAATGTCTCCAAAGTGGGACGATGACTTTTAGGGACGTTGACAGCGAGTTGACACAGGAGTCACAAATAAAACACTGACTTAGCATGAATAAAAGCGGCACCAAAGACCATAAGAAATGCAACTTAAATGGAAATTCCCTTTCTATCCGTTCTAATCCTGTGTCAACCACGCTGACCGAGGAATCTGGACTTAAAGGTCTCGCTGGCTGCGTTTCTGAAGTGCCGATTGTTAAGTGCCCGTCTAGGAAACCGCTGCTGGCGGCCGTCGGCCTCATTCAGCGCCGGGCAGGAAACCGTTGCCTGTGTGGCGCTGGACGTGGCCGAGGATCGGCGCATCGGTCATACTTGGCCGTAGCACACGGGATGCGTGACGCTGAGTTCTTCCCAAGAGCTGCAGCTTATAATATATTTTATAAAGGAATTCTGTTGCTGTGACTGTGGCCGCGTTCCGCTTAGGACGCGCTCCACTCTTTCCTCAGAGTAGCCTTTTAGAGGCGCCTCGGCTCCATGCTTGTGCCATATGCTTTACTTTCAATGCACGGTTGCTCATTTCAACTGTGACGTCTGTAAGATCTGCTGGTAAAATCTGCCGGGACAGTAATGGAGTCCTTCTCTGAGGGCCCTGTCTCTTTAGGCAGAGTGACTCACCTGCAGCCAGCCTGTTTTCCATATTTCCACTTTATCAAACCCGACGCTGACTTGCGACTGGTCCGAGTTTAAGTTTACCCAGTGGTGTAGTTGTTTTCCGCCTGCCATGTTTGTTTTACCGCCTCTTTCCCGGTCCCTCTCTCTCTCTCTCTCTCTCTCTCTCTCTCTCTCTCTCTCTCTCTCTCTCGCCCCCTTCTTCTCTCGCAGAGCATTTGTTTCATCAAGACAGGAAATGAGGCCGCGTTTGCCCTGCGACTCCCAGCAGGAGAGCGGGGACATGGGCGGGAAAGGGGAAGAGGTCCAAGGCTGGTGTTTGTTAAAGTGATGAGAAGATTGATGGTCTTAGGGCGAGCGAGGGCGAGCGAGTGACGATGATGAAACGTGAAAACATCTCCCATTCGGCTGCCAAGTGAATTACCAGTTAGTCGACCTAAAAGTAACTGAATAATGGAAACAACCATCCACTGATCCCAGATGGAGATGGTGACTGTTTGTGACCCCTTCGTGTCTGACAAGCACTGACCTTCATCCCTCTATCAGAAGTCAATGATCTTCTCCTCAGAGAGGCCTCTATAAGAGGCTTAGGCCCATGTGATCCGCTGCCTGTTTGTTTAACCTCTGCGTGGCTGCCTCAGCATTGCTAGGCTTCGCCCACAACAGCGCACTGCCTCCTGGCCGTGCAGCAAACGCAACGTGCTCTTAAAACAGTCCGATCTGAAGGCCAACGTGTAATCTGCAGCCAGAATATACGACCTGAACGTCAGACCAGGAAAACGATTCAGGAAGCTGATTCCCAGCGTGTTGGTGATCTTTTGTCAAACATAGAACTTGTCCTTACAGACTCGACTGGAGTGGAGGTAGCTCCAGCAACTTACTACTTAATATTTATTTAGTATTTACTGAGCTTTTTATTGGGGTGAACACTTAGTTTGCTGTTTGCATTGTGTAATGGTGTTAAGCCTGCGGGTTCGGGACCTGTCCCTGTAGACGGCAGCATCCTGAGCCTCCTGGGCCGGTGGGATCATGGAGCAGAAGCTCTGGCGTGGGCATCAGGGCCCACTCCCCCCGGAGCTTTTTGTTTCTGTTTGAGTGGGAGTTCAATCGCTAGCGGATCCGGGCTAAAGCTTTCCCTGCTGGTAGCGTTCAGGAGTTTGGACAACTGTCAGCTTGTGGCAAGTTACGGTACGGGTTCGTCTAAGCCTTCCTTCCTTCAGGCTTTCTGCTACTTTCCTCCCACTCTGTTTTCATCTGGCTGCTTGTCCTCATCATCCAAAACACTTTCCCCCCTCATAAAAATACATTGGGTGAGTCAGCACCAGTGCCCTCGCTTTGCACCCCAGACTTTGTTAGTCCATTAAGTGTTTAATCTAAACTCGATTTAACTCCTGCCAGCTGTCTGACTGCACCTCTTCTCATGATGTCCGTAAACAGGAATGGACCCTGTTTCCACATGTGTTCAAGTGAGACATTTGCTGCTCTCCAACACAAATTCAGTTAACAGTCTCCAAGAATAGCTACATGAAACAATTCAACCTTAATTCAGTTGTCATGGTGATCCTTTGTGGGGCAATTCAACTTTTTTCAACGATTGCACCTTGGGTTTTCTCTGGTTGCCACGTTTGGCAACAGTAGGTAAAAAAAATAATTGAATTAATGGTATAATTTAGTTTTTCACATTTAAATGTAAATGTGTGTACTACACACCACACTACTACTGATCACAACCATTATGTCATGCTTGTGGAATGTGCTTCCCTGGTAGCGGAGGAGTTTTCTTTTCCTTGCATCCTGCCCTCCATGTTTAATTGCTACAAATAACCCGTCGCTAATGAGAGCGCTGCAGTCGTGTAAAATGGGTTTGAGGAAGTCACACAAACGCTCTGCTGCTCGCCTGCAGAACGCGTTACGTCACCCAGATACTCCGATCGCCTCCAGGAGTGAGTAACGTATAATCTGACAACCACACATTTCTTTTTACACACATAGCTTAGGCTTTGTAATAAAACCTGAAGGGAAGCGGTCGTTAAGGTGGCCCCAGACAACGGCGCGGTAGTTCACTGCGTGTCACGTTGGAGATAGCTGCTCAGGCGCTCGCCCTCGGCCGAGCTCGCTCAGCAATGCAGCAGAGTGCGATTGGTGGTATGCGTTTGTAAATGTGCACACCCCATGTCCCAGTGTTGGTGGTCCTGGAACGCCACCAAGATCACCCGGCTGCTCCATAATGTGAAAGCAATTAGCAGCCAGTGGTTTTACACAGCACAGATATGTGTGGAATAACAAAGGGGAATGTAGGTCAGCGGCGAGTAGGTGCACGACGTGGCCATCGCAACCTTTTGGACCAGGCGCTGAACGGAGCTCCAGCTTCCAGGGGAAAAGCTCTTTGCCAGGGTTCACAGATGAAATCCTGATGCCGATTAGTTTGTATTGAGCTTAAACCCAGATTTATTCAGAGCGCTTTGATGTCGTCACCCTCCGTTTACTCTGTCCAACGTTGGTCTAAATGAGACGGCGTTCCCTCCTGCGATAGGGATCTGGCTCCGTCTTGTGCAGGGATACTGTGATACTGTAGGTCGTCGCCACACACG
Source organism: Betta splendens (assembly GCF_900634795.4). Lineage (NCBI taxonomy): Eukaryota > Metazoa > Chordata > Actinopteri > Anabantiformes > Osphronemidae > Betta > Betta splendens. The sequence goes on from NC_040884.2 coordinate 4,614,256, forward strand.
TATTCGTGTTGGATGGAGGGTTTTGTTTTGCGTGTGGGTATGTTTACGGCGTGTGAGCAACGCGCCCCCTGTCACATCTGCTTGTGGGCTTTTTTTTCATGAACTGCTAAATGAGGGGAAAAATACTCCCAGCTGCCCTCAGGAGAACTCACCTGGTCCGGAGGCATCGGGGAACTTTGTTTTGTCTCCTGCACCTTGTGTTGTTAACATTGTGCTTCGCTCTCACACAAACACTTCAAGCTTCGTGCTGTGTTTGCATTTTTTTGTCAGTTTCTTTTACGACTGTATTAAAACATCCCGCGTGTGCGCAAAGGCTGAAAAAGAACATGCACACGTGACTGGAACCATTAAAATACTCTCAAGACATCATGCGTAACCTCAGAAGTCGGATCAGGACTGGACGAGGACAGTTTGGCAGGGCTTCACGCGGCGCAGCACGGACCCCATCCTCCTCACGTGGCAAAGTCGTTTGTGAAGAGGAGACCGGGGTCGACATACACCCCTCCCTCGGCATCTCGGCTATCTGGAGGCCGCAGGGCTGGGAGATATCATGCCTCCGAGCTGAAAAGCAGCTTTTGTCTGGAGCGACCCGCCGAGACCTCGTCTGCCTGCTCTATCAGCAAATCATAAACTATACGGCACAACTGGAGACGCAGGAGTGCGCACGGGGTCAGGAACAGGAGGGAAAGCTGCTCCAGATGAAAGAGCCGCGATGCAGAGTAAACAATGCGGAGTCCTTGCAAGCTGTAGATCAAACACCAACAGTCGTATAAGGCGGGTTTCCGTGCACGGTGACCTTGGCTAATAAAACGCGCCGTCAGGGCTTTGGCTGCACGCACGGCAAGTGTACACGGAGCGAGGAGTGGAAGTTATTAACTCCCATGTTGAATTTAGTGTCTTGGTCCAAAGCTATTTGGAAATGGCGTGTAATAAGGATGTCTATCGCGTCTCGGAGACGCTGCCTCGGCCTGTGTTCCCACAGAGCCACGCTATCAGCTTTCTGTCCTCAGGCTGCACCGAACCACTTAGCGCCGACATCCGGGACGGGGGGTTCGTCAGCAGCTACCTGCACCTCTCAGTCTCTGCCCGTGATTTCATACCTGGATGACAGGACTGCGTATCGCTTCCAGCGTTGCTCTGACAGGACGCGAACGCCTCGCCCCGGGACCCGCGTCAGGCACCTCGTCCATCCGAGGCAGCTCACGCAGAGATTTACTGGGCTTAGCGCCTTTCACTCTCCGACTGTCATTTGTGACACTGGGTAAACACGCTGATACATCACAGTGACTGTTAGAGGGAACCGCAGACGCGTAATCCCACTGAGCGTATTTACATGTACACCATCTTAAGTCCTCTTAAGTCATTTTAATCCCTGAAACAAGAAGATCTACTCTTTATGAGCCAAGTTTGATAGGGTGAACTGAGCTGATGTGGGTATTAAGCAAAATCTATATTTTGAAAGTTTGACTTTGCTGTTTACACAAACACCATGAATCTGCTGCAGTCCAAATGATATGCTTTGCCTTCCCACTGCCTGTGTGGAGTTTAAATTGAATCCTCTACAAGTAGCTTAAACCATAAGTCATCTGGGCGGTGCGGCGTGGTCCGGAGGAAAGCCCCTGCTAAACCACCGGGCCTGGTGAACTCCCACACCCTTCAAGTGTCTCTAAACAAGGCTGCCAACGCCTGGCGGCCCGCGGAGAGCGCTTCATTAGCTGACCCTGCGTTGGAGTGGGGAAAATGAAAAGGAAACGTCCCGACTGGGATCCATAAATTAGCCCATGCAAAACGCTACACTTCCTCAATGTGCGACTTTTGGTCTGGACCACCGGGCTTTCGGTCGGACCCGTTCTGGCCGGTTAGCTTCTGTAAACAGCAGCTCGGGCTCTGGAGTACAGAACCATATCAGTCATTTCTAGCGCTAGCGTCTTGGGGCTAGCGTAGCTCGTGTAGTCGCGTTTAAGGCGCTCCAGGTCTGACTGACGTTTAACCCGTGGAGGTCAGACACCGTTTGTTGCAGCGTCATGTTTAGGGGTCAGCGATTAATAGGCCAAGAAACAACGGCCGCGATTAAAGCATCAAAACGCCGTTGTCTGGATTGTCTGTCTCCATTAGGCAGCTTGTGTCTTTAATGAGCTGTCAGGCCACATTCTGCTGCTGTAACATGGTCTATTCACTGTTTTTGCTGCAGCTACGACTTGACTCAACTTGGCAACCGTGCTTTTCAGCAGTTATTTTAGTAATTTACTAGCCCCCAGATCCCAGTAATTCTTTGCTTGCATGCATGCTATTTTGTCTTTTTTGTGAATTTGGTGTTTTAAATGGAAATAGAGAGATTTACAGAGCATTAAAAGCTGCTGAACCATCATTTTGGCAACTTCTGAACAGAAGCAAAGACGCTGTGGAATAAAACACTGCAAGGTCGGCTCACCTGCAAACAGTGTCTTTTTTAATCTGTAGCTGCGAGCGTCAGTCGCTGGGCGCCGGATGATGAGGTGGAGAGAGCTGCAAGAAGGAGGGGGTAAAACAGATGAATGGAGGAGGGAGACTGAGCGGACGAGAATCAAACGGAGAGAGGGCAGAGTAAGTGGGATCGTGAGAGGCGAATCCTTTACAGGGGCATTGAAAATGGGGTGAAAGGAGGAGAGAGAGGGGATTTGATGCCTCTGGTGGGTCTGAATGGGGCGACCCCACGTCTCCTTTTTACGCAGATGAATAACTTCTGACCTAACTGGGGTTTTTAATTGGTATAACTACCATCTGGATGGGGACAGGAGTGTTAATCCTCGGTGGGATTGGTTGTAACCCAAATTTTATCCCCATTACAAGCAGTCATTTATCAAACAATTAGAGAACACTTGTGAATGACACGGCTTTCGAGGGGCCTGAAGAAAAGGCGCCGTTTGCCGGCCAGTGAGGCCCCCGCGACGTTTGTGAAAGGAAGAAGAAGAAGATTTGGGCCTGTGATCCCAGAGGATACTCTGTGCATGAATGACAGGGCAGAAGTAAGTGGGGTAGAAGAAGAGACGGCTGAAAGAGGCAAGTCAAGCAGAAAGAGAGGGAGAGGGGTTAAGTGGAGGCAGGTGTTCCATGACAAACCTTCCAGCCGCCGCCTCCCCTTCGTTCCCTTCCCTCCGCTGAGAATACTGCGAGCCGGCCCCGGAGCAGACGCCTGTTGGCCGTCCGCTTCCTTTGTTCGCCCTCCTCCACCGTATCCGTGGGATCTAATCTGTCCGGCCGAATTGCACCCTCTGCCTTTAATCCCAGGTTACTTTGCTCTCTGCCGGACCACCTGGCCCTGCGGTTTGAAACCGCATGAAACTCCAGTTGCTCTGCGCAGATGCACAGCTTTCTCGCTGTTCTGTGCCTGACACAGCTGGCAAATTAATTTGGACTGGACTGACGTGAGAATTATTATCGCCTTCCAGACGTTCTTCAGCTCCGGAGCCGATTCGTGCACAAATCCCAGTCTGATTGTGGAAAAACAGCCGCTGCCTGATTGATGTCATTTTGTAACTTGGTTAAATGAAATCAAATTAGCCTGTCATTGTAGATTTTGCCATTTGCGTGTAATGTTGTTAACATGTCTCCCAGTCCTTTTCATTTCTGGCAATCCACTATCACGATCTCATCAGTTAACATTCCTAATCTATGTGGCGATTGAGATTTCTTACTTGCCTCTTCTGATTTCCTCTTCCTGTTTCCTCCACAGCCTCGCTCCACCTGTCACATGTGATGTTTATCCCTGCGCTGATTCCATTTGGTAGGAATACAGTTAGCCCCACGAGTATTTAGAGACGACCTATTCTAACTTATGACATTTACTGTTCGGGAGTTAGGGCTCTCATAAACAGAGGCCTCCATTTCTAGCAGAATTCATTTTAATACTTGGCTTCAGCTCTGTTCGAGCCCAAAGTAGTTATATTTGCATAAATCATGCGAACATTGAAGTGCTTTTCGTTAGCGTACAGGTGTGTAGCACGGCCAGAGACGTGTGGCTGCACCACGGTGCCGCCTGTGATGACTGATGCACGGCTCACCTACAGCGCCCTTTGTGTTCTCCAGTGATTCTGGATGGATGAGTCTAAATAAACTCTTGACAGCAGACGCCCCGCCTTTCATTTGACCTCTTGCTGTGACTCGGGCCTCGGGTTGTTGTGAGTGATGTGCGTGCATGTTCAGGACACCTGGAATGCACAGGGAGCTGTTATGACTGACAAGTGTTGTATCTTCAGACCTGCCAGAACACAAAGGACAGTCAGTCTGTGGGAACAGACGGGATGACACGCTAATTCCACATCGACTGCCTCTCGGTGTTGTGTCCTTGAGTAAATTCAGTCAAACATCTGAGGGAAAGGAATGCAGCTGGTGTGACTCATTATAATTCATCATTACACGTGCACTTAGATCTCCAGCATCTACACATGCAAACTAGTTCTGATAGGCTTTCTCCTGGCTTTATGGAGGTTTGAGTTGTCTCTTATTTCTTCTGCACCTCAGCTGCAGCTCCTCAGTTGCTCCTGTCAGAGGCTCCAGTCTTTTCCAGATGAGAGCAGCACTGGTAAAATGGATAAGGGGGGAACTCGGAATAGCAGCAACCACAACAATTCCCGACACTGGTTCTGATTAAAGACAAACGCTCATTTAATGAGCTTCTACTACCGGTGCCTTGTTCTTCTTGTTGATGATACAGTGTCAGCTGGGGCCAATGAGCAGTTAGATATGATTAACGCCTGCTAATCTGCTGATTAATCACATCAGTGAATTGTAGTGACCAAATTATATTGTAATATTACTTTAGCTTGAATTGATGCTTTATGTTTTGAATGTGACGGATTAAACCTTTCTTCATTTCCTCCGTCTTTTCTCTCACACACTGACTGAAGGTGACACACGTCTGTCTACTTAAACTCAGACAGCGGTAACAAGGTCTCCACTTCACAGCCGCCTCGCTGCTTTAAGTGTTGTCCATTTCCGATAAAGTGCCAGACCTTATCAGTGTGTTATCTCCAACAGGAAGAGCAGCGACGTGCCAGGCAGCGGTACTTAAAAGTGGCTGAGGAGGTGGTTTGGGAAAAACAATAGTCGTCAGAAAACAATAATTCACACTTTTGCTCCAGTGGCAGTGGATTGGCATGAAAAATGTTTCATTCAAAGATTTCTTACACCACCTCACAGTAATTTAGATGGTTCGTCTATGTCCAGCGTATGAGCTCAAGGCCCAAATCTGACCCGACTCCAGGGTGTTTTGTTCTGCTGCACATTCAGCAGCTTCTGGCTTTTACAGCCATGCAGTTTTAATGCCTTATTCAGTTAAAATAATAATAATAATAATAATATCCGTAGTTATGTCTAAGTCATTCAGAAACATAGTGACGCTAAAAAAACAAAGTATCCCGTTTTCCATCATGAAAAACGAAAGAGAGAAGAGAAAAGCACTTTGGTCTCTATCCATCTACCTGACTCTTTAAGCACAAGACAAGAGGGTTTGGCAGCTTTGCTTTAATAAAATCAGTCAGTAAAACACAGGACACGGGTAAAAGGGAGAGTGAGATGGAGGATGAAGTGAAGGTGGAGCGAGAAGGAAAAGTGATTGAGTGATTGAGAGCAGAGAAGGGAGCAGGAGGTTATTGGATCGCTCCGGTCAGCTCCAGAAATGACTTCTCCATGACTCTAGGTATGTGAACCCGGCTGAGCCTGGGGAAATCCTCTGTTTATGCTCAGGCAAAGACCCGCAGATTAGACGGCCTGGCATTCACCTGATTAAAATGACCTTCTTGTGTAAACTAAGCTGGCGGCAGGAGAGCGGCGCACACACACTCACACGTCGGTGTAATTAAAACACACACACACACACACAGAAGTGAGCATTGATGATGCGGTGAGGAGATTAAGTAGCAAGAAGCTGCTAGCTGGTGCTAATAAAACTGGTATCCAGCAAACTCAAGCTCAGTCGCATGTCGAGTACAGATACTGTAGACGTTGGTGTGTCAAGGTCTCACGCTGTTGATTCACATTCATCACTTTTTATTGTACTGTTCTTCGTGCTTTATCATCTAATTCCACCATGCGTGATGCTGCATCTGTGAGCACTGGCAGCTTCCATGTTGTAATGCAGCTGAAGAGCATCAGGCCTCATTATCATTTCTTTACCCCAGAGTTTGAAACTAATACAAAAGTTTTGCAAAAGAAATGATGCAGTTTGGCTAAATTAACTTTCATTCAAGGAAGGAACACAACGCTGTAAATAGCACCTGACGACAAGATGAACTTGCAGTAATGAAAACGTCTTTTTCAAGTGAATGTGTTCCAATCCAGTTCATCTGGACGGACCGCATGTTTCGAAGCTAAGAAAAGTGAGGAGCCCATGGAGCAGGGAACACAAACAGCCAAACTGAAGTAATAGGATTAACACATGGCTGCAACAGTACGCCGCTCTCTCCTGCTGCGGCACGGCACTGCGGGCAGCGTCCCGCTTCGCTTCTGGCCGTGTATCAGTTGTCGTCCCCGCGTACAAAACCTCACAACAGGTAGTTGGGAGCGCAAAACTGACTCCAGATCAAAGCCGGCGAACGAGGACCCCTGACCTTGGGCCTGGTTGGAGCAGGGCTGCAGCGCTGGGGGGGCGACCCTGGCCAAGCCTCGAACGCACGCAGCTGTCTTCATTCACATTTTTTATATATAGACCCGTGTCTTCATTTCTATATAATCTGAAATACGTGCGTCTTAAAGGTAGAAGACCTGTTGCCAGTTTGTGGAACAGTTGGTTCACTCGGTGGATGCGGGGCTGCCGTGGACACTGGGAGGAGTGGGAATGTCAAGACAAAGGCTACCAGTAGAGAAGGAATGCCGGTGTCCTGCTGAGCTAATCCTCGCTGGAAGAAAGGAGAAAATGTGGAAAGTGAGAGGGACAGACAGACCGAGGAGACGGAGCGATGGCAAAGGAAGGTCCCAGGGTCCGGGGCAGCAAACTGAAAGCGCTGCTTGGGAAAAAAATCCTCTTCCCATTCACTGGTTTGTGTCTAACTTTCACCTGCTTTCTCCCAGTGGCTCCAGGGTGTTCTCCTGCGCGCTGGTGGTCCAACTGGTCTCTTCAGATATCGAGGCATTGGGAGTTAATGAGACAGCTGTACTGCTTGATAGGTGCTTTTCTCACCCTGCGCTCACTCGCCTTCTGTTTTGTTTTTTTCCTCTTAAGAGAAGGGAACGATGCCGTTTTCACCCTTGAGGGCCATTTATGTGGAAACAAACACCTTCCTCAGGTTTTGTTTGTGACTGGATGGTTGCTTTTAAACGAGATCAGATCACTTTAGTGAAATTCCCCAATCTTTTATTATGTCCATGTCTCCATGAGGGTTTTGTGTGACTAATATTTTTCTTGGATAAAAGCATCTATTGTTTCTCTGAGACTCATTGCGTGTTTGCGTTTTTTTGCACAGACTTCATGAATCTGTTTGAACACGGTTGCACTGCGTGTGCACGAGCAGTCGTGTTTTCGAACCAAGCGTGAGAGGAGGCTGAGAAGAGTCTGAGCCTTCTGATGTAAAGCAGATCTCAAAAGCCTCCGTTTGAATGGCGGATAGGACTCCAGCATCAGATTAACCCCCCAGATAGTAACCAGACCACTGGGCGCTCTGGGAGCGGTATGCAAACACCTAACGAGTTACCAATGCCACACCTTGTGTCTCCTCAGAGCTGTGAGTCTTAGAATTCTTTGATGGACGTCGTGAACCCGCCGCTCGTAGCAGAAGCCAGCATTTGCCTGAATTCGAACCATTTCCGGTCCACCTTCCTGCACCAGACCTCCTGCTTTCGTCCCATTCGGCCTAAGCTTGAAGCAATTAAGGAGCAGCCCAGGGGAAATCACCACCCTGCGTCTTTGAACGTGTCAGAAAAGAGACGTTAAACATGACGCCGCTGTCACTGATGAGAGCGTTCGGGACGGAGGCGAGCGGACGTGGAGGAATTCGGGCGATGCCGAGCTAATCACGCAAAGTCGCAATGAGCGATCAATGAAGACGGCGCCCACCTACACGTGTGAGCCGCGTGAGTGCGGTTATGAGACCGCGTTGAAAGCGCTGAGATTCAGGGACAGTGGGTGAATAATTTCCACAGCAGATGGACTTTAATGATCCAGCAACTTTCACTGCTGCATTTTTACCTTTCTTTTTTTTCACCCCTCTCTGACTCAAACCCAAAAGGACCAGATGATTTAAGGCCCTCTTACCACTTTAGGCAAAGAAATGCTCTGGAATAAAGTGTAGGCAGAAACCCGCAGAGCGCATTGTTCATTATTCCCTGGACCTGAAAAGGCAGCGCAGTAAGGAACACCCTGCTACGGTTTCGTCTCTGAGTGTGAAGCTGGTGCGGCACCGTGTTGGCTTTCAGAACTGAACGAATTCCTGGACAAATCACGGGAGGAAATGTAATATCAGGAGAAGGAGGTGAGGAAGAGAAGGGGGCGAGAGGCTGCTGGGACGCGGGTTTTCATTAGAGCTCCTTGTCCGCGTGGTCCTGCATTGTTCAGCTGTTCACTCGGAGCTCCGTGGCCGAGGCCCGTCGCAGAGGCTGGACCGGGTTCTCAGGAGACAACGGGGCCTCTGGGGCGCCGACAGGCAGACAGGTCAGCGGCATGTGGACCTGCACCCGGGCACAAAGGCTCGGTTGACGGATCCATTTAAGAGCGGCGGTAGGAAACGCCGGAGCGACCGCCGTTTGCTGCAGCCGCAGCCGAGCCACCGAACGGCAACAATGAGCAAAGCCCACAACTGCCGACATGTTTATTGCAGCATTAAACTGTGTATAGTTGCCTAACGTTTGACTAACACTGTAAAGTGTCAGCGTCCACGCAGCATGTAGCTTCAGGATGATCATAATAAATAATGTGCTGGGTTGTTTACCTTAGTTTGACTGCAGAGTTCACTCCACTCTGGATCCGTCCTGTCACAGACGGCGCTGGTGGTGAACGCAGGTCAGAGCCCAAACGAAGCGGATCCCTACCGTCCACGCGGCGTTTGGAGGAACCTGTCGCGTAAAGGATTCGGTCTTGTGAGATTAGTTATTGAAACCAACAGGGAGCCTTTCGCCTCCACATGCTCCTCTTTCACTCCACATTCCACAGCTTTAAACTCACCTTCTTTTATAAATTCGTGTAGCTTCGCTTCACTTTTTTACCGAACCTCGACTCATTCGTCGGAGCGGAACCGTTTTCCAGGAAGTGATGTGACGTTTTGTAATCGCATTTGTTTTTAATTATATCAGAGCGACGCTCTTTTAATTGATTTATGGCTTGTGCAAACACTGAGAACATTTCTTCCTGCCTGCGTGCAGCTCAGTTTGGAGGGAACTCTGGTACGAGCTTCCAAAATACAAAATGGAGTTAAGTGTTTGTTGAGCGTTCCTGCGTTTATGTAAAGTTAATTAAGTTCTTTTGGAAAAAGGCAGCGAGGGTGACGTCAGCAGACAGACTCAAGTACTGGCAGATGAAAGCGACCTGCTCAGCGTTCCAGCGTCGTTGGACTGGGAGCACTGGGAGTCCACCCCCGTCTGTTTCCAAGCTGAATAAATGGTTTCAGCACATTGTGTCAATATAAATGAGAGATTTGCAGCCAGAAAGTGTTTTGAAGATCTGAGACCTTTTGTGTGACTAGACTGCATCGATCATAAAGCCTGCGACAAAAACTGGGATTATGGACATGATAATGTAACGTGCTTTAATCCACAGAGCCTTTATTGACTCTGCTGGTGTTTATTAAAGGCTGCCTGCTTCCAGTGCTGGGTCCTGGGGCACCTTGATGGATTTGGTATGTTATTGGGGGAGACACGGGGTGTTACGGCCCCCGCCCCCCCTCCCCCGTCACTACATGCGTTAAAGGCTGCGCTCAGAAATGGAGCCGCCGTGTCGTATTTGTCTGAAGCTCCAGCAGCTTTGAGGCCGTTTGATGCATTTCACTGGCTTTGATGCGACTCGTCTGCCTCCATGTGTGACGCGCGTTCTCTGAGGAGTCGTCACTCACTCCGTGGCCGCGCAACAGACTCAGCCCTGTTTTCCACAGCGGTTGGATACTTGTATTGACCTTCTTCCCTCTGTCTTTGTAGGTTATACTTTCTACGTGTTTCTTATCTTCCATTGAAGAGAGTTTTTCCTCTCTGCCGCTGGGATGTGCTCCTTTCCATCCACCCGCGATCACTTGTGGAGGCTGCAGGTTCCATTAGGAGCCGATCGCTCGTCACAGCGTGCGCTGAATTCGAAGCGGAGCCTCAGATTCTTCCTGCCTTGTAGCGGCTGCTGTTTCCTCCACTCTGGGGAAATAACGTACCGATGCATGGTGGGAGATTCTTATGTTTAAACAACACAACTTGCCCTTTTCCTTGACATCATCTAAGAAACGTAATCTCCTAAGGAACAGTTTGACGGCTGCTATATTATATTATTATTTTTGGGGCCGGTTCAGGTTCAGAAAGAAGCGGCTTTTATTCAAAGAGTTAATGAAACAAAAAGGACCACCCAGCGTCTTTGACTAAACAAATCCTCCGTCCACCGCAGCCGCTCGTACAAAAGGTTTTCTCCATTGGCACGAAGGCGTCTGCTGATTTAGACAAAGCGCACGCGCTCCGATAAGAGAGACGGCCGCTCGCCGTGCAGTCGCAGGCGCATGCGGCGCGTCTGTTCGCACGTACGCGTCGTGTGAGATCCAACGCTCAAACATTCAATCCTGTATAAACACATTGTTCCACATCTGTCAATCAGCCGGCGGCTGATTCCTGGACGCCCGGCCCACCTACCGCCGCCGGGCCCAGGGAGTTTCACAGTGCGGATGTGCTTCTCTATGAACAGCTACGGACCGGTGCCGGTCCGAGGCCTCGTGGCCGGTTCCTCACCCCGAGACGCATTCCAGGAAGGGAACCAGCGTCTCCCGTCCACTTTGCTCCTCGTGTTTGGATTGAAATGGGCCCGTCCGCCGCCGATGCTCCTCTTCCTTTGGTTGTCGCTCCGCCGTATTTTCTCCCCGTCTCTGTGTTTCCTCAGTCATTAGAGATGTGTGTTCTTAGCAGTTCAAGTGGAGCTGTCGTATCATGCTGAGGGGCAAACAAACAAAATACAGCAACATGTGGCCTGCACATGAATCGCATCAGGCCTAATACCTTATTATGTTTCTCCTTGCCTTCACATCTCCGTGTCGCTGTCTTGCTTCTCACCACTTGCCCTGGTCCTCGTCTTTGTTCCAGGACCTCTTTGAGGGTGTTTTTCAAAACAGGCCTTATTGACATTGAAGCCCTAATCAAACGCAGGCAGCGCTGCCTAAGTGAAGCCATGAAGTGAGGGGGAAAAGCAGGGATTTGGCTACAGCATTAAGGGATAGAAAAAAGATTTGGAACTGGAGCTGGTCAAGTGTTTTCCAAATTTGACACTGTGTTTAATTGCAGCGCCGTCGGATGAGTTTGATAGAAGGAAGTCACTCCCTGCACCAGGCTGAACGTCTGGCACCTGCAGGGACTGAGACTCTAGTTTAGAGTTGGAAACGTGGAGGTGTTTCATGCAAAAGTTTCAGAAATGGGATTTTTACTGATACGAAATAATTAGAAGTGACTTCATGCTGTCACTTTGGTCCCCAACTCACCTTTTCCCATTCTTTTCCAAAAGCCTTAAACCTTCTGGGAGCATGTTTAAAGCCATGGGATTATTTCTTATTAAAGCATTTGTGATTTCTTTGCTCAGCGTTTGGCTTTTGTTTAGAGAAATGCTGCAAAATGAAAAAAACTGTCTTAATTCTCCATCCACTTGGAAGCGACCTTTGATTTATGTGTGGCGGTGGGTTGAAGAGAAGCGTCCTAACCCAACAACATCCCCAAGTCTGCATGGTGTCGCGTGTGTCTCCTCACTCCCCGCCTCCTCCTACTGTTCTGGCGTCCGCGTGCGAATCCTGCTGCTCAGAGTTCGGCCTCAGCGCCGACGGCTTCCTCCCAGGCTGGTAGACGCACCAGGCTGGAGATCCAACACACACACACACACACACACACACACACACACACACACACACACACACACACACACACACACACACACACACACACACACACACACACACACACACACACACTGTTTTTCTTGGACTCTGCAGTCTCAGACCTGCAGTGTGTCACAATGACTGTGGAGACAGAGAGACACCAGGTGCGTTGTGTCTGCGAGTGAGGGTGAGAAAGACAGATAGACTTGACCTTGTGTTTGTGCTGCGGGGCTGTAGAAACGCCATCCAGCATCCATTTAGCATCACCGCTCTCTGCTTTACTTCACTCTCAGCGCGCTACGCCGTCCAGCGGGTCCCGTCAGGCCGAGGACGCCGGGGCCTCGCAGACATGACGCAGGAATGCGATGTAGGTCATAAGCTGGATTTGAATCCAGCGGAGCGTGAAGCGCGGGGAGCACCTTCGCCCGGTCACACTTAAACAAAGGCCGGACCTTTGGGGGAGAGCAGCCCCGCTCGCATAAACCACACGTGACCCCGTTTACAGGCCGCTTCACAGCGCTCCACATTCTCTGCATTAGATGCTGTGTTTTACTGCCCCCCCCTGCGTTCGGATCATTGCCGCAAGGGTGTGTGATGGAAGTTCAAGTATGTTTTAGAAACCACACTTACACAAATTCCACATGAGCGAATTTCCCAAGCTGTGATTAAAATAACACAGCTCCGTCCAAAAATGCACTTTCACTCTCCGGGGCGAAGGACGTAATGAGTGCGAGTGCGTTGCAGCTAAATGACAGGGTGGCAGCGCGGCATGACAGCGGGCTGTGTGATCGATGGGACGCTAATGAGAGGAGAGAGCAGAGCCAGCCTCTAATGCCATATTCACATGACACCAGGGCTCGGAGGGACGTCCCCTGCCCATGGGAACTGCAGCAACTGCAGCGACAATGCGCCTCGGAGCGAGGGGCATCCGGACGGAGCCTTAAACGAGCCTGTGGTTCGTCTGCGTCCCGCGCCGTCGGCCGAACGGAGGCAACGGGCGTCTGCCTGGACGCGGCACCCGCTGCTCTGCACCCACGAGCCCCTTCGCTACCGCTATCGCTAGGATTATTGTGGAAGAGGGGGCCGCGTGTTGTGGGTCCCTTCGTCACATGACGGCACAGAAATGTGCTTTCACGGCCCCGAATGAAAGGCAACAGACTGCGTGTCTCCTCTCGGTCGCCGGCCAAAGGAAAAAACATGCACCAGCCCTAATATTAAAGGATAAAAAGTGTATTTCAGCTCGGTGAGAAGCAGGCAGGGAGTCGGCAGCACTGACCACGTCTCCACACACTGCTTATTTGTGCTGTGCAGCGCTTGCAGGAGGTTGACAGAACTATATCAAAAGATACCGAGCGATAAAACCGATGTTTACATCAGCTCTTTGAACGTGGCAACAACTGCAATAAAAGTCAAGTCTTATGAGAATCTCCACCCCCTCCTCTTACATGCTGAGGCTGCAGGTCGACCCCCTCCCCACCTCCACTCACCTTCCCACTTCTCCAGTAAAGAGCACGAAAAAGCCCTGTGGCGACAGTTTCTGGGGGAAATCCTGTCCCGGTGGATTATACGATATCGTAAAGAGTGGGAGCCGGCGCGTTCCCAGTGGTCCCAGCTCCGCTGTCTGTTATTATGGGAGTCGCTCCACGTGGCGCGGAGCAGCACAGATGTTTCAGGCCAGAACAGTGGGAGCCGTGGACGGCGTTTGCGGCGGCGGCGCTGACAGGGACGCGTCCGAGCCGCCGCCCTCCGGCCTCCGCGCGGCTTGGACGCGTTCGCTGGTCCAACGCTCGCCCCGTAAAACGCGCACAAGCGCCGTCTGTCAGCGGATACATCCGTTAAAGGCCGTCACAATCCTCAGTTCGCTGCAGAGGTCTGAGAATGAGAACACCTGGGCTTCGACTGCAGGAGTGGGTGTTTGATGGTTGATTTCCTGGAGGATTTCTGCACAAGGCCGAGATGCGTAGGTGCAAACCAAAGCTAACAAACAACGCATTAAAACGCCGACGACCGTGACGGAGCGCGACTGCTGCCTCACCTGCCTGCGACGGCGGGAGACAAACCGGCACTGACAGGCGGCCGAAGCGGCCGTGTTTGTCTTCTCATTTCGCGGCCTGGACCTCGTGTTTGCATGGCGTTACGAGGCCTGCTGGCCACAAGGGGCTCATTCATGCCGCGCGGCCCTGCTGCTCCGCCGCGCCGCCGCCGCCCCCCCTGAAGCCCCACACTCTGAAAACCGCCGGCCCCACAGGCAATTAGCGTCTTTAACTTAGCCGCTTGTTCTCGGCGGGCGCGGATTAGGACGATTTCCTGGATTAAATTACGAGAGGCGTGTTGTTAAATCAAAGCACAAGAAAAGCAGCCACTGATCAAACCGAAACACAACCCGTGCATCGGTGAAACATTGACAGGGGCGGTTATGCACATGCTCAGGTCTGACTACCTTTCTGTTGCTACGACCCTGAGCCCTTTAAAAGCACAGCCTCGGCATCCGTCCATTCATCCTGTTACCAGCTTCTCCCTCCGGGTTTGTCTGTCACCGACTCCCTCTCGGTTGATGGTTCTCGTGACAGCTGTCAGTAATGAATCTAAATGCGGCGCAGGGCTGGGTCGTCTCAGTAACTGCCTGTTGGCAGAGTATCTAGTTAGCATGTCAGAGGCAAAGTGCTGAAAACGGGCTTGCTTGGAAATAGCGCCCCGGACGAAACCGAACCCCTTCCTACGGATCCGGGCCGGACGTGCACGTGCGCGCACGGTGAGCGTGTCGACAGCGGGCCCGGTTTCGTCCGACCCACGTCACGCGCCGCTCCGCATTCCTCGGAGCTTGGCTCATTCACACGCGCGGCCATTAGGCCGAGGTGGGTTGAGCGCAGATGCCACGCTTCATCACTTTATTAGGCACAAACTAGCGTTGCAAAGGCTGCGCCGCTCTATTAGACGGGTGGGTTTGATGTAGTTGGCCCGGATCCCTGTGACTGCGGGCTCCGTGCCAAGCGCCCACCCATGGGAAACCCACGCACCCGGGAACATTGTAAAGTCCCAGTGCATGAACCAGGGGAAATGTGCTGCAGATGAAGTCAGAAACTGTGACAGACCCCGAATGCATTTTAGTCATTATCAGCTGCAACTGCTATTTCAGTGCTTGACTGCTAGATGGAGAGGTATGTCTGCATTTTATCAGCGGTAATGATGCAGGTGGGCCCTGGGAATAAGTAGCCTGCTTGTTGAGCATAACGTCAGTGAGATAGCGCGGCCTCTGGGTGCTGAATGACGAGGGGGAGGGGGAGCGAGGGAGAAAAATGAGCTTTCAATTTCATGATGTAGGTGCTTCTATACGAGGAGGGAGGGGGTTGACACGCAAGTGGAAAAACACAGCGAGTCGCTCCTGCACTAAATAGTCAGACGACCAACAAGCTATACTGAAACTGCACACTCTGCGAATTTAATTATTTGCTGAGTTGTTTTTTCATTATTTCTTAAATTTCATAAAATTTTGTTTTATTATTTGCTTGTTGTATCTTATTTGCAAATGCGAGTGAGATCAGTAAACCCGTTCGACCTCAACTCCGCGTTCACCGGTCAACAAGCGTCCGAGTCACGGACCAGTGGTGCTCGGAGACTAATGAGCTTTCACTCGGCCCCGGGGGTCAGAGCGGCAATCAACTGAAGTTCTCCACCAGCCAACCAGCGCCGGTGCCGCCGCATTACAAAGCCTGCTCCGTGCACAGCTGCACATATGGAACATTCCACAGGCAGGTGGCGAGAGGAGGACCGGGCGCCGCGTCCCCATCGAGGCCAGATGGGCCGAGTGGACGGACGCCATCTTTTTTCCTGCTGTGACACTAGTGTAACATGTGCTCTGACACCTGGCATCAATATGAAATCTGACCATTGATGTCGTTATCCTACGGTAACCAAAATGTTTAAGGGAGGAAAGTTCTAGTTCAGCTTCTAAAGGCACGTCGGAAATGTTTATTAAAGATGTGGGATGCTGCGAGTCTGCGATTGTGATGTAGAGCGTTGCAGTCGAGCCAGCGGGGAAGATCACAATGGAAAGAAGCCCAGGTTGATTATTTAGCCATGCTCAAAGAAAGATGTCTGGAAAAACGCAGTGAGCGCGGAATGAAGTGAATCACAGGAAAGATAAATGAGGTGAAACTTTCTGAAGCCACACATGCACATAACAGCAAATCCAGGCCTGCGTTGTCATCCAAGAACTATCCATGACGGCCGGATTGAGTCACGCCGGCTACACCTCCTTTGGCATCTTTTCACCTGCTTATCTTGATGTGATGTCAAATCACCATTCATCAACGAGAACTGAAGACGAGCGCAGCCCACACATCATCTGGAGGGCGGAGGAGATGGGGTGGATTATGGGTAATCAGAGCGGGCCTCAAGACAGAGACCGAGGACGAGCGGGAGAGGAATGCGTGAGGGAGGGATGAAAGGGCGGAAAAAGAGGGGGGAAAGGGGGGCGGTCGGGAATAACGGAGCGGCAGCATTTATCAGCTTCTGGATCTGCATGTGGAAGAGAGGACAGGACGGGAGACGGATTCAGGGAGAGTGGGAGGGCACGTCACGATGGGTGAGTGAACAGGAGAACAGGGGTCAGGGTTCGCTGCAGAGCATGTTTCTCTTCACGTCGGAGGAAGAGGATTAGGGGCCGGCGTTAAAGCACGCTTGAGAATTGTGACTTGTTAAAAGAAGAAGAATTCTAAGCAAGACAAAAAGTGAGAATGTTATATAGATATCTATAGAAAATCTGTTATTTAGATATTGAGTGAGTGCAGCCATTCCAGCTCATTGACACTAATATAACCTCTGGAGAGCGAGTGAATGTGCACGAGCGCTGACGCTCAGCGCGTCGGGCTTCTTCTCCCAGACCTCTCGGCCGTCGCCTCCGTTTGACCCCGTTTTACGGCTCTTTTACGGCACCCGTCGTCTGCATTCTCTCCTCCGGGGGCTCTGCTCACCCCGGCCAACCCTGCAGAGCCCCAGGTAGGGTCCCCCCCCCCTCGCTGATTTGTCTTTAATTTGCAGCAGATCACATAGAAGCCCTCGCGTCTCCGCTCCTTTGAGCTCACATCTGCGCGACCTGCGTTTTCTCACGCACCCGTTCATCGGGACCCGTCCGGCAGCAGGTGTTTCTTATATCACGTGCATTAGTATAAATGAGTTGTTCAGCTTGGGGTTTTATAATAAAGATATATTTACTTTTAAACCTCTCTGTGCCGTTGAATTCACATCCCCATTCATTATCTGCGATTTGTTTGGCTTTCGGAGTCGAAGCGTTTGGTCACGTACGGCAAAAATGTGAGGTCGGAACTGTAAAAATATTGTAATTGGCAACAACATTACTCTTAACTCTACATGTATGTGATAGTTACAGTTGTGTAGACATAATTAGCTTTATTCCAACCTGCTGCCTGTATTATAAAAAATTAATAGTTTATGTGTGTTAGAACCTCTTAATATTGGCTGTAGTGGAACCCGGCTGGGTGGAGTTCATGCTCTTCTTAGACTGAGCTCTCAGTTCGTTTTCGTGCACATGTGAGTGTGTGTCAAGCACAGGAAAGCCTCCGCTCATAGTTATCCCTGCCATTTTTCAGACTGTACTGAGAATTCCCAGCGGTCCAGCCTGAGTTATAGCCTGCTCCTTTTGGACTCGCTCCGCTTTGGTCGCTGATCCAGGAACAACTGGACTCCCACGGGAGAATTAGCAAAGCCCATTTTAGCCAGTGCAAAGTCTGATTAAAGGTCTAGCTGTGGGATGGTCTCTTCTCTCCGTGTGCTCTGCAGTAAAACAGAAGAGCAGCGGCACGTAACCTCCTCGGCAGTTTTCCTCTCCAAGCCGACTCGGTTGTGCAGAAACACCCGGACCCTGCTCTTAGATTTAACAAGGTGAAAAGTGGCCGGGAGGAAAAACCTTTTTCTTTCTAATATTCCTTTCTGGAAAATACGGAAACGGCCTGCAGTAAATTATGCTAACAAGGGGATGCCATGGGCTTATCCTGGCCCTAAATCTCTGCAGCCGGTGCACATATCCGCAGCCCTGCTCAGGGAGCAGTGTGCACACCGTCACCCTCACAAGCAGGAACTCTGGGAAGGCAAACAGAAACACGCCAACCTGTAAATCATGGACTTTCTGCATATGTAGGTGTGATGTGGAGCAGCTTTGTAGAGTATAGCTCACTTTCACATTTTATTACAGTATGTGGATAATAAGTTTGCTGAAGCAAAGTCGGCCTCTTTAATTAGCTTTGTGTCTCTGGACTCTTCAGAAGCATAAAATCACATCACGCTCCTCCTGCTGCCACGTTCTCTGTATTTATACATCCTCGGCTCTGCTTTACTCTCCCGCTCTGCCACAGTCCTTATCTGGTGTCCCTTCCCTTCAGCCGCAGCCTCCAGAATCCAGTGAACTGCCGCTGACCTCCGTGTTTGTGTCGGTGATTAATGGGCTCCCCCTCCTGTACAACTCCCATCCATTCAGAAAAAAAGCCCGGCTTAATGGAGATGGAGATCACAGTCCAACTGTTTGCGCCATACCTGCTGAGAGATGTGGGAGGGAGGAGAGGGATGAGGGTTTACAGCCGTCACCGTGCAGGTGAACTCCACCTCATTCTGCCCAGATGTTGTGTTGGTGTTAAGTCATTATTTGTCCCGGACGAACGCATGCAGCTCTTTTCATACAGACTCAAAGCTGGAGTTCTGCCCTCACATTACGGATGCATCGCGGCCGTTTCGTGCTGTCGCGCTAAGGAGGCCTTTCTTCTTCTGTGCTCGTAGTTAATGCATACCAGACCAGTTGGCTGGACTATATGCAGACTCAGACATGATGGAAGATCTGTGTGATCCAGTTACTTCAGAACCACGTTGGAGATCACCTTCAGTTATCAATTAAAGGAAACCCCAAAGCTGCGAGTCAAATGAAAAAACGTTGCCGCCAAGTTTATTGGGGACTGTTTACCAAAGGAATGAACGTGATGCCGATTGTGTGGCTCATTGATTAGACTTGACATTAGTTTGAAAGCTCTTTGCTGAAGTGCTTCGTCATCGTCACGTGAGCAGATAACGGATTACGCCGTGTCCCCTTCGTACAGGATGTGTCTCTCGTCCTTCCAGTCGTCGTAATCACCACCTTCTCAGCTTTAATTGTTGCATGACCGAAACGCTCTCTGTTTTTGACCAGATGTGCAGTCACTTCTTCTTGCGGTGACCTCGCTGGGAAACCGTGATGGCATCCAGTGTTGAAGAGCCTCCTCATTGTCTCGTTCAGGCTCTGTGTTTTTCCCCTCCAGTCGCTCACTCGCAGCTGGTCGGATGGTGATTCATCTGCTTCTAAGTCCTAAAAGCAGCACTGTGGGGACAGGATGCATGTACGTGAATGCACGTTTCCCACTTTCCCTCGGACGGATGGACATCGACAAGCTTCTATTCTTACAAGCGTCACACAAGCACAGCCACAAAACATGATGCCGACCCTCGACAGTGAGCAACAAGAGGGGCTCTTTGTTTGACACGTTTGGCTGGATCCCAACTAGAAGTGGAGGGTAATAGGAGAGCGAGTAACCAGGACGGTACCGAGGATGCTGAAACAAGCAGCTTTTTAACTTGTCTGGTGCAGTTTGTGCTGTGGGGACGTAGAGATGGAGGATCTGTGGGTTGAATCAACAACGATTTAGCAAATCTCACCTGTCACAAGGAAGAAAGAGGAACCCACTAACTGGGTTAAGCCTCGAGGATTTTTTTTCCAACTGGCAAAGATACAAATGCTGCATTTCACCAGCGTCTAAACTCTCAGACACCGTGCGCGTTGAGCGGCACGCGCTCCTCGCCCGGGGCGTTTGAGGAGCTTCCTACTGTTTGCTTATGAGAGCTGTGACATGCTCCACACCTCCCGCTCGCTGATCTCTGCCTACAGTATTTAAGACCCGGGCGGGGGGGCGGAATCACGCTCAGCCTGCAAATTCTATCTAAGAGCAATAAATCAAAAGGGTGTGTGTGTGTGTGTGTGTGTGTGTGTGTGTGTGTGTGTGTGTGTGTGTGTGTGTGTGTGTGTGTGTGTGTGTGTGTGTGTGTGTGTGTGTGTGTGTGTGTGTGTGTGTGTGTGTGTGTGTTGGAAGTCGCGTCCAGGCATCTGAGCTGCACACGCCCACACAAACAAACACACTGCTGGTCCACGCGCCTCTGGAGATGATGGTCATGGACCAAAAACAGCCCCACCGTAGCCGGAGTCTTTCATCCTCTGCGTTTCGTGCTGTGGAGCTCACAGGCGTCCAGAGGAATCCCAGGTATGTCCTGCGTTTGAGCTGCGTGCGTGCGATAGACGTGGGGCTGCTGCTCTGCTCTGGGCTGTGATGTCATGACCAGATAACTGAGACGAAACCTGGAAGTGTCCTTATCTCTGCCTGCTGTGGTTCTCGTGGTGGCTGTTGCCAGGAGTTCCGTGGCCTAAATGAGCCTGTGTGAGAAGCTTGGCCTCAGCTCTTGGCCTCGGACCGTACACGCGTCCAGCCAACCGCGTCCGTAACCGAATGGTCCACTTTTAAGAGCTTTTTACAACTTTCCACTGCAGTTCTTAAGGGCAACCACCCACCCCTCCCCGTCCCCCACCGCCTCCTTTCACCACTCGCCTCCCTTTGTGGAGCTAAACCACATCCTCCTGCTTCTATTCAGCCCTCAGGTTGGCCAAAAAACAGCGATCTGGGGATGATTAACCTCCAAATAATTTAATGTCATTGCTGCATCTCGTTGCTCCGAGGGCTTGATTTTCTGCCTGCTTTCAGCCAGATGCTTGTTGACCGAAGCCAGCGTCAGAGCAAACACTATGGCTCCATTTGCACAAGAAAACCCTGTCAAGATAACCAGTGACACGCTGTTTCATCTAGAAGTGCAGTGAGACTGTGCCATCATCAACAGTAACGCAGCTTTTCAAAATAATGTGCAAAGATAGAAAATCTGGGTTTATAAGAAGGAAAAACTACATGTAAAAACTTTGACAAGCGGTAAATACTTTTTATCGCCACTGTAAGCAAAGGCCTCTGAGTGGATGTGCCTCAGGAGACATGGAGATGGAGCTGATAGGACACACTCATACCACACTTACACACACACACACGGCTGAGATCAGTTGATTTGCTCAGTTATTTTCTTATCTGTGTCCTTAGATGCCTCTGACATACTGTACAAACCAGGTATTTATGCTGAATGCAGGACCACTCCCCCGCCCATAATTCAGCAGTTTTTTACGGTCTGAGTTTTTACTCTTTGTTGGACAAAATTAGCCGATTAAGTGTCTTTCAGTTCACAAAGACCCTCCACCAGTCATTGCGATACACGATACTATTTAAGACTGGCTGGATCACAGAACAAGCTTCTGTGTCGCAATGAGTCAGGGTCCCTGTGTTACAGAGGCCTATCTGTCTCCTCCTCCCACCTTTCCCTCCCCTTCCTTTCCTCCCAATCCCACATCTGGCCAGTATCTCTGGACGTGTAATTTGCCGTAGCTCTCGTCACTCCAGCCAAGTACTTCACCTGAACCGAGTCTTGCTATGAACTCCCCTTGCTTCCAAGAGAATCATTCATTCACGCTTCGCCTGGATGCAGAGGGGAAGTGGGAGTAGCCTGTGGTGTGGCAAGCCAAAGTAGATAACATGTGTCATGCATTTTTGGATCTGACCTTTGACCCATGTCATATGGTAACCTCACTCTTCCACCTGCTCTGTTTGTCTTTACTTTGGCCTTTTTAGCTGTGGCAGAAACACAATCTGAGATTCGAGCACACGTGTGTTTTTAATGGCCTGTCAGGCAGTGCATGTTACGCATTTCTCGTGGAAGAGGGAGATAAAGCAGTTTGGATCGCTGTTCCAACAGAACCATCGCCATTCTCGGATCAAAGCGGCCTGTATTCTCGTTTTGCAAGGAGGGTCCAGGCGCCGTTGGTGGAGGGATCACAGGAACCTTCATGCAGGTTGCGCAGACATATATCTGCTGTCAGGAGTTGGCAACGGGCCGTGGAGGAGCGTGACGGACCCGGTCCGAGCCCGCTGCGGCGCTGAGGCGGGTTGTCTGCGCGTGAGCAGAGGCAGGAGACGGTAAACTCAGCGGGGCCCAGCTTTAACCAAGCCGTGCATAGTCACACCGCTCCCCCCGCTTGATATTAGGTATCAGCGCCTGTTAATGGAGCGGGGCAGCTCTGTGGAGGTGAACGGTTCTCACGGAACCATCCCCTCAGCGCGAGCACGGCCCGACACCGCCCGCTCTGTCCGTGCCCATCTGTCCGGGGTTGACCTATTAGGAGTGACCTTTCCACTGGGCGGACGCATGGATGCGGTCGGCTGTTTTATTACACGGTATCGATGTCGCCGTCTCACGCAAGCGAGCAGCTATCAGGTGACGGGCCTCACGAAGCCTCCGGACCCGGCTGTGTGCTCGCCCTTCAGCCGACTCCAGCTCGCCTCTTCATTATGAAGGCCTGTTAGCGCACGGCGCTCAATAGCTCCTTTGTCTCCTGTGTGTGTGCATTAGTGTATCTGATAGAAGGGAACATTGTCATCTAGGCTGCAGTGTGTTCATGGCCCCGGAACACAAGTCATTCCTCAGGCACCTTAATGACATGGGACTGAATAGGTCCTGGTGCTGCAGCTGGAAACAACAAGAGGAACTGCTCAAACTGTAAAGATGGAATCATTAAATATTCTGTTTGTGTTGACACAGCTTTGGGACCTGAATGCATTATTCTAAATGAATGACACTGGTGTGGTCCTGTTCCAGGGTTGGGCTCAGCTGATTGATTTAATTGGCTGCATTAGTGGGTTCCCGTCGTTGTTACTTGTCAACCGACTTTTATTAGTGCGATAAAAAGTGGAAGCAGCGTACAAAGAATCCTGCATTCGTATTGCGGTGGAAGCAGTGGCTATGATCTAAATGCTATCTATTACGGACCCGGATGTGTAGCCTGAAATAATTGTTTTGTGTGGGCTTGGAATCTGATGATTCATCAGCTGGACATCAGCTCGACCTAATTAGATCACGGTTGACGTCACAAAAGGTGGATTTGTAATGTTTGGCTGCGCTCA
Organism: Betta splendens; assembly: GCF_900634795.4. Lineage (NCBI taxonomy): Eukaryota > Metazoa > Chordata > Actinopteri > Anabantiformes > Osphronemidae > Betta > Betta splendens. Next base: position 4,637,345 of record NC_040884.2, read on the forward strand.
GCATCGGTCTCCAGCCCTGCTGTCACCAGTCTGCGTGCACTTACTGGTTTACAAAAAAAAAAGCCTATTGTTTTCCTCCCACATGAATAATAGTCCGCCTCCCAGATGTGAAACACCATCTTGTTTTTGTACATTCTTCCTGTCCGTAGAAAACATAGAAAACCCGATCGACATTAATAATAAGTTGCTCGGCCAAGAATAAGATGATTGGAGGACACACGGACAGATAATGCACGGATCATTCCTCTTATTCCAGACGTTAAGCCTTTAGTAGAGACAGATGAATGTAATAACTGCAACGATTCACACAAAGGTAAACTGGAAGGTGGGAGAGTGACTGGACAGGGAGCACAATAAAAAGGAGCAGAATTTAGACATAGATGCTTAATGTGGCACTAAATATAGAACTGTATATTACTGCATGGTGACAGGTTAAATGTCTGAATTACCACATGTCCTCTATAGTCTGCAGAGGTGCCCTTGAGCCAAACTCTCAGATACGGTTAGACCAAAATAGCAGCACACCCTGTAGTTTGTAAAAGCAGATGAACAGAGATAGTGGAGATAAAGGAGGAATCCAGTGATATCTCCTCTACTCCACTTATCACCAGCAGCAGCAGCAGCAGCAGCAGGGAAGTGGCCCCAGGGCCGTAAATAACCCAGCGATTGGCCTTCGCCGGTGACAGACGAAGGAGACGTCAGAAACGTTGGACCGACCCGGCGCTTGGCTCGACCCAAGGTTTGGAATTGTGTTGCTGACCTTAATTACGTTTCATGGACACAAAGGAAACCACATTTCTGGGGCCTGGTGTCATCCCAGGGCTCTGATTTCCCTCTGGTGCCGCGTCGGGTTCGGAGCTGGAGCTACGAGCGCGCTCCACGGGGGGCGTCCAGCGTTAACGCGTGCACAAGAAGCACGACGCTGATCACGTCTGACCCGCGTGAACACGAGACGTGTCGGTTCCCATCAGCGCAGCGCGTGGAAGCCTCTGCACGTCTGCAAAGGCTGCTCTTTAAACTTGGCGAAGCTCCGACTGTTGAGGGCGAGCGTGCGCTGATCCGGCCCAGATGTTGCGTTCCAAAAATTAAGCAGGATAATGAAATCAAAATACACAGAGAGACGAGCACGCCCACGCAGCTGCGCAGACGGACTGTGGGGCAAATTACCCACATGCCAACCGGAGCGGCTGCTCGAGGGCGAGCGGGCGAGGGAGGGCGGGTGAGGGAGGGCGAGCGGGCGAGGGACGGCGGGTGAGGGAGGGCGAGCGGGCGAGGGACGGCAGGTGAGCAGGTGAGGGAGGGCGGGTGAGGGAGGGCGAGCGGGCGAGGGAGGAAGGGCGAGCGGGCGAGGGAGGGATGGCGGGTGAGGGAGGGCGGGTGAGGGAGGGCGGGTGAGGGAGGGCGGGCAGCTGCTACCGTACCCGGGAAGTCGCCGCCGCCGCTGTCCGGCAACTGGAGCGTTGCTTCTCAAGCCTCCAGAACCGAGCTCTGTCGCTCAGGAATGAACCCGCCCCCTCCGGGACCACATCCTAACCCGATCTGGGCCCCGGGCGCACTCTCACCCGCTCCCGGGCTCTGCCTGTTACTCTGCAGCTTGTAAAAGTCGCGGCGAGTGTGAAAATTAAAGAGTTGCATGCTGGTTTACGAGCCTTCTTTGACTCCCCCCCCTGTTTCTGGCTTTAACTTTCACCGTCTCCCACTGTGAGGGTGAAAGTGCTCTGTGACACATAATATGCCATGACAATCTTGTCTACACAGGATCCGCTGTCTTTTTTCCTTTTCTACTTGATCCCCTCCCATCCTTTGGCCCCTCCTCTGATCTCCCCCAGACGTGGTTTACAGTTCAGAGACTTCGCTGTCTCTAGTCACTGATCCCACCTTCAACAGGCCAAGAACCAGGATGATTCACTTTGTGGTTCTCAACCTACACTGAAACCGACCTTGCGACAAGCTGCTCTAAATTACCTGAAAATCTCTTAATAAAGAGCCACAAAATGTTTGATTTGTGCAGGATGAAGTGGGTGAAAGTGTTGAAAAATACAGTAATAAATACAGATAAGCAGTTATCTTCCAACGGTCGCCGTTGACGACCGTAGTCATAAATCAGCACGAATGATCAGACGTTTTCATTTATTCCTGCTTATTGTTCGCAGTGATTCCAGAGCACGGCATTCTGGATACGAACAGTGTTGGTAACAAAAGTAAACCCTGCAATCGGATCTGGCTGTGTGCGACGTTGCCAGGTTGTGCGGCGCTTCGCGGCGTTGCCAGGTTGTGCGGCGCGGCGTTGCCAGGTTGTGCGGCGCTTCGCGGCGTTGCCAGGTTGTGCGGCGCTTCGCGGCGTTGCCAGGTTGTGCGCCGGTGCGTATGCATCAGCTTGGTGTTTTCCAGGCGTCTCTGGCTGGTGATGCCTCTTTTTTTGGGTCGGCGCTACTGGAGTGACACATTTTTCGACCTCTGCCTCCGCTCCGCGGGAGCAGCAGCGTGAAGGGGCCTCTGGGGCGGTGGCATGCGAGCTGGTACCTACAGCTCCACACGAGCCTGGCTCCACTTAGTCTCTCTTCATATCGGATCTGGGCCACTCTTGTATGTGGTCCAAGTTCTGATCCATATCTGGTCCCTGACGTGACCGCTGCCAGAATTCCAGCAGGTTTTTTTTGCCTCTGTGTGTTGGCATCTGAGAGTTCAGTAAAACAATGACGGAGGAGGAGACGATGGAGGGACGATGAAGTCTCTGATTAGTTGGAGATTGAGGGAGAAACTTCTGTTCAAGCCAGATTGGGGCAAAATGTGTTTTTTTTTCATTTTATTTATTTACTTTTTGAACTTTCTCTGCAATAAAGATGTTCACACCGCATCCACGCATCGTTAGCCTCCGCTCTCAGCTCAGTCCTGTCGTGACCGTACTCTGTGCTTTGCCAAGCGGCACCACTTTGGACCTTTGTGGGCTGCTAGTGGAAGCCGGGCCGTTGCCAGCCTGTAAAAGTTTAGAGACCTCTCTTTATGGGCCTGGAACTGGGAAGCAGCAGTCAGCACTTGTTGCTGTCACGCCTCTCAACTTAGAGCAGAGCGGAAATGACCTCTCACATTCTGAACCTGGAAGATCCACATCCAGCGTGATGTTTGGTTTGTACGAAGTAAATGTGGTTTATTCACTAACGGATCACAAATGAGTACGAATCTGCTCGGAAAATAGCTGTGGCGCACGCGAGGGAGCCAAAGGGTAGTACGTCTGAGCAGCAGTAACACCCCATAATATGCTCGACAGGCCCAGACAGGCCCAGGTAGCTTTTATGACCCAACTTCCTGTGTTTGCCCACTACCACACAGAGAATTGAAGCATTTTACGGGATCGTGTAACATCTGGCACAAATGCTTAAAAAGTGACATCACTTTGAATGGTTCATGTCTTTCAGTGTTAGATGAAGGTGAATGACAGCACCACCCTCATTATGTGTAACTCTAGTTTTGGATTTGCACACTTCTGTAAATACAGGAGTCGTGTTTTATCCCCTGAGCTCAGTCTGGGTCTTTTCTCTTCTGGCTTTTTTTTACCACCATCTTTTCTTCATTGATATTGATTTCTTAATCTTCTTGATGATGGACACAAAAGTTGCGTTGATGACTCACCTCTGGTCATTGTGAGAACACTGAAGGCTTAGGAGCATGAAGGCAAACATAAGGACCGTGGTCCCATTTACATCTCCCTCATCTCTTATCGGGGTCGTGTGGGTCGTTCTCCCGGTCTCAGACTTTATTTGGCAGCGGAACCTCTGCTCTTTTCTTCAGATGATGATGCAATGGCGGTAAAATCCCTATTTTCGCCAATGATGTGACACCAGTAACTCTTCACTGAATAGAACGAGGAGAAATTAAATTTTATCATGTTAACGGGTGGAAAACCTTCACGTACATAGTTCTGCTTTGTAATTTTCCCATAAATATTGAGTGAAATCAAACGATGGCTGAACTACAGGCTGAGCTGCAGCAGGATTATGGTTGGAGACACTGGATGATGGTTGTGCTCTTTGGCCAAAAGGACAAACGCGGAGCTGGATTTTCAGCGCAGATGACCATAGGAGATAATGGAAAGTAATAACAAAGTAATAATGGAAAGTGTGTGTGATGGAAAAGCTGGGAGTCTTTTATTTTACGTGTCTGCGTGCGCAGAGGAGATGAAATTCATGTCTGAGCCGCCGCCGCTTGGTTTAATCCTGCACATTCCTCCCGATTCAGAGCCACGTCCTCGCGTCGGACGGCCGTCGTAAATCAGCGCTCTGCTGCTCTGGCGTTTGGGCCGAGGCGACGGACGGCGAGCGCGAGTGCCGAGTGAAACGTCGGGCGTAATGAAGGAATAATGGTAAAACGGAGGGGAGAGTCCTGCTGAGTGGATTAGCAGACTTTGAGGAGAGGGAGGAGAGCAAACACAAAGAAATGATGGCGCGAAGGTGTTTGGGGAAACCTGGAGACGGTGCAGATGGAATTCACTGCAGCAGAAGCAGCATGGCTTTTCTCACCCCTTTCACTCACACATGTGCAGTGTTCCACCGGCAGAAATGGGGCCTGTTCTGCTCTTGTGCAGCCGCAGACACGGCAGCTGCGCACACAACATGCATTGAAGGCAGATTTGAGTGGAGTCTGACTTAAAACTTAAAGCGGCGCAAAATGGGCTTAAACGCGAAAACTCGCGAGAGCTCCAACAACGCCGCGTAAACCGGCGTTCGGCGAGAATGAAGCCGACGCGCGCGACGGCGCCGCTACTTCGCCGGCCTTGTTTTGCTTTTTCCAGTGTTGTGCTTGGAAGCGATGCGGGGCGAGCGAGCCAGGCGAGGGAGAGTGTGGAAGGGAGGGGGACGAGGTCCCCTGGAGCGCCGGACCCGCGCAGCGGTCGCTAGCGGCGCTAATGCTCAGACGTTTATTGTTCAAAGTGTTCCTGATGGAGAGTTGGGATCAGAATCTGTTAATTATCCCGAGAAGAAGCTCCACGAGCGCGATTCCATCAGTGTCTTCCCTGACAGATGGTCTTTGTCCAGCAGTGGCAGACGTATGAATAGATGAGGCTGATCTCACCACTCTTTCCCTCCATTCATCACCGTCCCTCCCTCCCTCCCGCCCGCCTCTGCGGACGCTCGTCCGTTTCATGTGTGCAGTTGTCAGTTCTCGCTGTGCGTCTGCAGCCTCCGTCTCCTCCGTCCTCCCCAGCTGCTCGATGCCCCTCGCTCCGTCTTTGAAGCCTTCAAAGACTTTGGCCCCGAGTGGCTTCCTCCTCTCATCCCCGCACGTTCCTCCTCCGTCTTCTGCCTTTTAGCCTCTGCTGTTCCAGATTTGTTGTTCCTCCCCTCATGTGCAAGTGATTAGGAGACAGAGCCAAAGGAAAACATGAGCTTTGTTTTCTAGGCAGCGGGCACGCTTGGAATTCCAGTGGATTTATGGCAGCGAGGATTCCTCAGATCCTAACTGGTTAAAAGGGACCCTGAGGAACCTTGCTGCTATCTGCTAACACCATCCATTCACACTTGTTTTCCTCCGTTGTCCCAGAGTTTTCCAGCCCCTCTTCATCTCCTTCTTTCTTCTCCTCCCTTTAACCGAAGACACGGTACAAAGGTCCATTCATCGTCTGAGTGACTGTTCATTTTCTCGTCTCTGTCCAGCTGTCTTGCCTCACTGTCACTTTGCTTTTAATGAAAGGTCAGATAGTCAGACACTACAAATGCTGCCATTGTGTGTTTAATGGGCGACGGTTGCGTCCTCTGGTCCCGAAGCAAAAACAGAGCGTCGTCCTCACTGTGCGGAGCTTGTCCTTGCTGTGACCTTGACAAATATTGCATTAATAAACCAGCTGGGCAGGTCACAGATTGTAAGAGGGGCCTTGTGGAGTCAGCCAAATGAATTACGGCCAGTTGAATGCTGTATATTCACATACTGTAATAAGTTTGGAAAGAGCAGGCTGGTTTTCACCCAGATCACCTGTCTGTGTCATGTTGGCTCCTTGTTCTGGGCCCAAACCCAGCCCGATTCTCCTGCAGGTTTCTGCCCGTGTGGGATTTGTCGTCAGTCTCTAAATGAGCTGAATTTAAATTTAATTTAATTCAATACATAAGCCTTAGTTGCTAAAATGCTTCCAACTTTCCACAGCACTGATGAATGTGTTCAGCCAAAATGTGAATATACCATAAACTCGTTGTTTAAAGATCAGGGACAAGCTTTGTACCATGTGTTCAGACCCAGACGTGCGAGACCGTTCCCACCAAAAACAATCAAACTGAGCGTGAGTGCGGATCAGAGTCCCGGGCGGCCGGTGCGCTGACTGAGGAGTAATGAAGGAATGTAAAAGGGGCCGAGCTCGGATCAGGCTCCAGTCAAACAACGCAGTAATAACGTTTTCTGAGTGCAGGGAAATTCTGCCTGCAAGTGATTTGACTGAGGCTGCTGACGGTGCAGCGAAGCGTCTGCAGAGCTGAGGATAAAGGAACGATCTGTGCATCAGCGAGCTCGTTTGTGTCCGTGCGTGCAGTTATTACAGTCGTGTCATTCTCAGCCGTGTGCGAGCGCCCGCTCACGTGCTGCGAGACAATAAACGCACACAGCGCGCACACGCTGCCCCACAATTATCTGTGAGCTCGGCCGGTTTTGACAAGTAAACTGTTTTCAGATTTGGCTTTAATGTTTCAGCATCGTCCTGTTCACATGTGGAAATAATGATTTACTGGTTCATTCCAGTCTGAAGATGTGACTTTTGTGCAGCGTTTTGTGATGAAACCAACAAACCGAGACGGACTCAAAGAGTTTTTGTGTTTCTAAGTTTTATTTGTATCTATTATTTATGATGATGATGATGTTGTTGTCGTTCTGTCATCATGACCGTGATGAAATTTAGAACTTACTATTTCCAGTAGAGACACTTGACAGCTTGTTACTGGTTTTGCTGAGTCTAAACTGGCTCAACTACGCACACCTCCGTGCATTTCAACACGCTGCTACCCAGTGAGAACCACCCACTAACACCGCGTTTAGTTCCCCATTGTCAGAGACCCTTGTGCACATCAAAATGTGATGAAGCACTTCATCAATATATCGAGGCCGTTTCATGCAAAGTGATAACAGGTGCACATTAAGAACTAGCTGGGGCTCCATCTGGTTCGCAGGTTCTGGAAGGCAGCGCTTTGTTCTGGCTGCTTGCTTCCCGTCGCCCTTTTTTTCCCAGCGCGTCTATCAGGAAACCGAGGATTAAACGATACAGTGTCCTGGCTGCTGTTCTTCCTAAAGCCGCGCACCTGGCCGTCACGTTCCTCTGAACCTGGGTGGAGACAAAGA